>NW_009221785.1:0-2316 GCF_000690835.1 Fulmarus glacialis
TTTTTTTTTTAATTCCCTTCCCACTTCTGTTTAAAATGCTCCTCACGTGTGTGGGCAAATGGCTGCTCCATCCATTTTTCCATTGCCATTTTCTGCTATTTTGGTGGCCTCTATTCTCTCTGCGTGTGTGTGGGGGTTGCTTTGATTTTTTTTTTTCTTTTTTTTTCAATGCGCTGCAAATAAGGTGGGGAATTTTGTATGATTTTGCACGATGGTGCACAGCCAGGCCCTTTTCCGCATGGCTTGGGTATGAGGTAGAAGCTACTAGGCAGCACAGGATAGTCACAAGTAGTTAATAATTTGGCATTGGTGGTAATGATGTCGGACTCAGAGTTTCTGAGAGGCAAAACACTGAAGACTTCGGCGACTTCACCAAGGTGCTTGACACTTGTGGATGAATTGGCCTCATATTTACAAGCTTAAAGCATCATTATGCAGGACCGATAGGATATGGGTTTGTCTGCAGTGTATTTTGGTGTGTACGTGTGTGGAATGACTGATGTGAGTGTTAAACTCTGTAGTAAAGTGAAACCGAAGGGCTCCGTTTGTTTTCAGACACATTTATATGAGAGAGATGCACCAAAGGTACCACTGGTACCCCAGACAGAGGCGTATTCTTCTTCATCCTGGAACAAAATAAGAGACTCAGATGAGGAGAAAAGTTAATGGCCTTAATAAACTCAGAGAGGAGGTTTAAAATTACTTCGAGAGTGAAAGCGCTTTGTCCCATACAACTCTGATTTCTGTAAATTTACTTATAAAATAAAAAAGTATCAGTCACTATATTTTTGCAAATTTTTGACCTTTTTGAGCAGAGCTTTGGTGTGGGTCTTAAATCACTCACCAGCTGAAGGGATGGCATTCACAAAGGAGCAAAGCCAATCAGGCACCCAAGTCCTTACGGCTTCTTGGAAAAATCCTGACCTGAATACTTCGCCCTGTTGAGTGAATTAGCTGCTCTGAAGTGTGTGGGAGTTCAGGACATTCGTGCCCTCTCGAGGAAATGTGGAATGCTCCGGCGGGTAATGACCCCACTGGATGAGACCACAGGGCTCTTTCTACAGGGACAGTGAGGCGTGTTAATTTTTGAGCCAATTATCATTCAGAAGCGATGGCAAAACATCCAGCTCCACAGAATGACAGCCTGAAGCAGGTCTTGCAGGAGCTGCTGATGTTTTCCTAGACCGATGAGGAGGTGGTGGATGATTGCATTGAGGCCCTGCATTTTTCCTTTGCTGTTCTCCTCCTGCTCGCTGGACAAATAAGTATTTAAGTATTTCTCCTTTTTTTTTTTTTTTTTTTTAACAGAATGCAACTAATTATTCTGATTAAACCCATACACAGTCAGAGGAATTTTTCTACAGTTCTTGGGCTACCCCTGATAGCCGTCACTGGAAATCCTCCCCGGGAGGGATCACCCAGGGAGCAGGGAGGGCAGGACAGTTTGAGTTCCCTCTGCCCTTCAGGTAACATCCTACAAACAATATGTTGCAAATCCCCGTGTTGCTTATGGGGGGGGCAGGAGTAAAAGAATAATAATTTTCAGTAGATTAGCAGCTATTTTATCATCGCACGTTGCTTAATAAGCCTGATGTTACATGTGAGAGGTAAGCTCCTTGGTGGGAGCAGGGTGCACTGTAATGACCTTTTGTGTGTTGAGATGAAAGGTCCCTCCTGAGGTTATCGGGTTAGCTGTGCGGCATGCAGAAACACTGACTTCAACTTATTGTCCTGCTCAGATGCTCTTCAGTCTATTAATGTTCTCAAAAATCTGTTTAGGAACCTGGTTTTTCTTTCTCTGATTCCACCTAGGACAAATTTGACTTGAAAATAGAACAGAAATGCTGTGTCGTGATTTTTAAAATAAATAAATAAGCTATTGCTATGAAAGGGAGCTCATTGATCCTTACTTGCTTTATTTATAATTACCCTTGTATGCAGTCATCCTGCCTCTCTTTAAAAAACAAAAATGCCTCTCAAAACCCCACCAGACAGCTAACACAGCTTGTTGTGTCCCTCCCCACTCCAGTCTCTTCAACCTCGAGAACTTATATAATGTAAGTGTCCACAATGAGATCATAAAATGTTGTAAGATTGGAGCTTTTGCTTTCCCGGCTGTTCAGTAAATAGGTTGGTGTCTCTTGGATGTGCCCTGAGGCTCTGAAACCTGAGGCCTACCCACATCTTGAGTTCTACTTTCCTCCTTGCAAAGTGCCTCTGGCTAGTGGAGCTGTCGATGCAGCCCCTTCCGCCCCCCGCCCTGTTAAGAAAAAGCCTTTTCTTTTTCCTTTCTTTTTCCCCCCTCCCTTCTTTCTT
>NW_009221786.1:0-234 GCF_000690835.1 Fulmarus glacialis
GGATCGACGCTTGTTAACCATTGTTAACTAGTATTTTTAGTCCTGACCGCTCTTAGGCTATGTATAGTTCCTTTTTTTAATGCATTTTCTATACATTAATAAAAGATACCGAAGGAGCGAGCTGCGTGCCTGTCCGTGAGTGGGGTGGGAGCGGGGTCCTGCTGCAACCAAGCCCACCAGCATCGCGGCCCCGACCTCACGCCAAGCGGGGCCGCGAGTCCCCTGCCCCTCAAT
>NW_009221786.1:420-1796 GCF_000690835.1 Fulmarus glacialis
GAAAAAAAAAAGAGATCAGTGGGGATAAAAAAAAAAAAAAAAAAAAAAAAAATACAGAGGGAGGAAATTGTGGGGGGCAGCCCAGCATTGGGGCAAGCTGCCCGAAGAGGTGGGGTCATCTCCAGCCTTGGAGGTGTTCGAGACCAGGAGAAAGCCCTGAGCAACCTCATCTGGGGCTGCCTTGGGCAGCAGGTCGGACCAGAGGCTCCCGAGGTCCCCCCTGCCCCAGTTATCCTGTTAAAATAAATAACAATAAAGAGACCACAAAGTCGAGTCGGCACAGCCGGTCTTTTAACCCCGGTACGGAAGGGAGCTGCGCTTTGGCCTCAGCCCAGCGCAAGATGTTTTGTTAATAAATTTAGCTGCTCCCACGAGCTAGAGAGGCCCTCGGCTCTGCAGCTTACAGCCAGAGAAAGCAAAGCGGCGGTGTAAACGCTCGGGAGCGGAGCAAAACAACCCTGAAGTCTTCAGTTAAAGCCGCTCTCCTGATTTAGACAGCAATCGGTTCCCAGCACGAAGGAAATCCCACCGAAAACCAAACTGCAAGGCTATTTCCAGCAGAACATGCTCCCGTGGGGGGGAACAAAAAAACAAACCAACACTGATTTAGCAAAAATCTCTGGGACAAGTATGAATTTCAGAGGATTTTGAAAGTCTCCTCTCCTTTCGCACACAGACTTTATTTAGACCTCCCCGTCTTACGTTTTCGTGTTTGACACGTAGCCAGGCAGGATGAGAAAGCCCGAAAGAAGCTCTTCTGCCAGACCGCTTCAATATTTTCTAAATTTAATTTCAGAGAGACAAAACAGGGGAATTTGCTTTGCGGCAGCTTCTCAACTTCTCTTTCTTGCCCCGATTCGAGAGAAAAAAAGAGGAAGTTGTGAGCGTGGGGTTCCCCCGCCTTGGCCACGGCCACCAGCACGGCGAAGAGCCAAGCCTGAAGCCTGATGGACTCAACTGTCTGGATTAAATGACCTTTTTCACGTCTGAAGGGACTAAATGCCACGGAAGACCCTTCAGGCAAGCCTGGGGGTCTCCCCTGCGAGCAGAGGAGCCGAGGGATGGAGCCGAGGGTTTGGGATGGGGAGGAAGGGTTGCCTGCGCCGGTGCTTTGCATCCCAGTCTTGCGCAGCTTGGCCAAGCAGTTGGCCCAATGCGGTGGGTTTCATTTATGGTCCCTTAGAGAAGGGCAGTGTCCTCCACTGTACCCCCTGTTCAGCACGTCTGGGGCCAGGTGGGCCCCCCAGGACCTCCAGTCCCTGCAGAGCATCCCAAAAAAAGCTCAGCCGAAGAAAACACGGATTCTCCATTGCAATAACCCGATGCATGAGGTGGGCACGCACCACTCGGAGGTCGGTACCCAAGAAGGCAGAAGC
>NW_009221786.1:1851-2099 GCF_000690835.1 Fulmarus glacialis
CAGCCCCTGACTTCAGAGGGAATCAGAAGGGGGTGGGGGCTGCCACAAGCCCTTTCCTAAACCCTCCATGCTTTGACTTAAGCCCAGGAAGGTGTTTTGCCCCACCACACCAACCCCTGGGAAGCTTCTCCCCCATCACCCATTGCAGGTGCCCACCACCCTCATCGCACAGGCCCCTCTGCCCTTGCACAGCTCAAAGCCATCTGTGTACTCCAGACAGGGTCCCGCAGTATCACACGTGGTGGTAT
>NW_009221786.1:2270-2757 GCF_000690835.1 Fulmarus glacialis
ATATTTCATCACAGCCCTCTTACCAAAGTCCCCTTCTTGCATGAGCGATGCTCGGGAACTTTGTTCCACCAGCAAACATCAGGAGGGTGTACAAAGGTCTTCTGCAAGGGTGTTGGGCGTCCGTCCCCAACCTGGAGCTCCAGCAACGCATTCCCAGCAACGCATTCCCAGCAACCCTGCAACCTCAGCCCAAAAAAACCCAAGGGAAACGCTCGCCCGGGAGCAAGCAGCGCCGCGGGAGGAGGTGCAATGCCTGCAGGAGCAAGGCTGGAGCAGGTCGACGGAGGGGCATCCTCCCCCCATGAAATCACAGCTGCTTTATGCCTTGCGGGATGTGATTTTTATAGCACCGTCTTTAACATTCTTGGGTTTTAATTCCCCCTCGTGAGCCTGGATGTGCTCATCATCCCTTTAAAACCCTCATTCCCGTTTTTATATTTTCAACTCCTGTGGCTACAAGCTCTAAAGCTTAATTATGTCGAGCGTA
>NW_009221786.1:2830-3053 GCF_000690835.1 Fulmarus glacialis
TTAATTATGTGGAGGGTAAAAAAAAAAAAAAAAAAAAAAAAAATTATCTCTTTTAATCAAATCTAAACGCAGGGCTTTTAAATTTCATTGATTTGTCCCCTCTCCCTGGGATGAGGAGTGCTGTGAATAGCAGCCCACAGGCTTATTCCCCCTTCCCTGCGCTACAGCCATGGCACTAACATGCAGCGATATTTCTGCTTCCAACCTGTTTCAGCAATTTTCC
>NW_009221786.1:3115-3384 GCF_000690835.1 Fulmarus glacialis
TATATTTGAGGCAGAAGTACTGAAGCTGAGTGCTAGCTGCAATTAGGGACTTTCTCATAGCGGCATTTCTCTCCCCCCGCCCCGTATTTTGGATCGCTTTCTGCCGTCGGTAGGGATGTTGGAGGCGTGCAGCCCCCTATAGCGCATACCACGCAACGTATAAGCACGGTTATTCGCAGCAGTGCGGCTTATCCTCTTGCTCCCACCCAGGTTACCTCCCCGGCGTTACTCCTCCGCAGGCAGCGGGGCCGGGTGCGGCTGCGGGCCGG
>NW_009221787.1:0-1188 GCF_000690835.1 Fulmarus glacialis
GGGTTGCAGGGGTCAGTGCTGCTTTATGCATGGGGTTGTGTCCATGAGTCCTGCATGGACCTATCTGTCCTGGCTCTCCCGCCAAAGGGCTGCTTCCCCTGGAGAAGGGGACAGGGCAGTCACCCCTCATGATTGCCTGCACTGCTGGTGGTGACTCACCCCTGGGGATGGCTTGGTGCCCTTTGGGGCTTGGTGGATCTGATCTGGGGCACAGCCATGCTTTTGCACCTCTTTGGTGCCATTTCCTGGTGCCCCCTGTACTCCCTCCCCATCCCCTGCGCGGAGAGGTTCTGGATAAATGGCTTTTAATGGAAAAACTGAGAATGGAACAGTCAACAAAGCTACTACATCGCCAACAACCCCTTCCCCCCCTCCCCAAGACCATCTCATCCCTGCAGCAGGCCTAATCCCACCCTCCTGCCCCAGTACTTGCTGCAGGAACCTTGCGCTTGCTGCTGCTTTTTGGCAATGAGCCATTCCGCCGCTTCTTCCCTCACTTTTCCAGTCTGATGGCGTGCTGGGACATGCTGCCCCGAGGTGGTGGCATGTCTGTCCCCGCATCCTGCCATGGATCCTCAGGCTTCATCCTGGTGGTGTTGAAGTGCTCCACACTCAGGATGGCTTTGGAGGTCTTGGGGACCCTGTAGCCAACAGAGAGCATCTTCTCGGGCAGCCAGAGTGAGCTGATCTTGTGGTCTGGGATGGTAGCGTCCCTGGCATGGGGAGACTGCTGGGACTGTGCTGGCTGATTCCCACTGCCCCCAGGGAGCAATCCAAGTGCCTCATAACCTCTTCCAGCAGCACCTCCTCAGGCAGCACAATATTGCTGGCTGGAATCACCACGGGGTCCCTGATGGCTTGCACATGGAGGGCGGCAGAGGGGCTGTGGGAGATGTTACTGCGCGGGGGGATGTTACATCCCAGGAGGGTGCCCTCTTCCATGGAGACATCGCTGCCCAGGGAAATGTCACAATCCAGGAGGGTGCCCTCCTCCATGGGGACACCACTGCCCAGGGAAATGTCACAACCCAGGAGGGTGCCCTCCTCCATGGGGACATCACTGCCCAGGGAGGTGTGAGCAGCTGGTGTGGACGCATCAGTGCCCAGGGGGATGTCACCGCCTGAGGAGGTGCCATCATCCATGTGGACATCACTGCCTGGGGGGCTGCCACTGCCCAGGGGTGCTCC
>NW_009221788.1:0-1775 GCF_000690835.1 Fulmarus glacialis
GGAAATCACGGGGAGCTAAATGGGGGACGCGGTCTCGGGGAAAAAAAAAAAAAAGTTTATTTTGAATATGTAGAGGAGATAGAACAGTCACGTAAACTACATCTGCGTTACTTATATATGTGTATGTATCCATATCGGCATCACATATATAAGTGTATCTACGTATTTACACCTCTACTTCTCTCTGTAGAACATATATTCTTTGGAAGTATACCATTTTGAACATCTCCTCTTCATTTTCAAAATGCTAATGCGCAGTAGAAAACCCGCTGCCTGGGATTTAGTGTTTACATCGTTGGTCAGCGGTGGAAATGCACCGTGCCATCGCGCTGCAGGAATTTACCGAATCGCCATTTACCTCAAAAGCAGCCACTTACTTAACGGTAAAGCAAAATGCCTGATTAAACCATACCCAGTGAGGATGGAAAGGTGTGGGACGTGCCCCAGGTACATATTTCGAAGCCGCAGAAGAAATTCTTCTTTAATCCATCCCCGAGCACCTCCCCAGCGCGCTAAGCCCGAGCCCCGCTACAGGAAGCGATGGGATGCCTTTCCCTCATGCTTTGGCTCTTTGCACTAGCCGACCGCCCTGCGCTGCTGAAGGACTTGGGGATTATTTGGGAGGAATCGTTTTCAACATAGCAACAGTCCTCAAGAGTAACTTGGAAAGTATGTATTGCGTTAGGTTTCACTCTCAGAATCCCTCCTAGGTGACACAGTAATTATAGCTGCTTGGCTATGAATCTCTCCAAAAACTTCGAAAAATCTTGTCCTTGAGCTGTTTTCAAATTATTCGTAGCCTGGGGGAAAAGAAGAAAACAAAAGCAGGATGTTCTAACGAATTCTAATGTGCATGTGTGTCTGCGGGTCCATATGCTGACACATACGGATACACATATGCATTTATGATCCCACTGGTTTATGTAAGAGTTCGGCCCCTCCTAAACGGCTTCCTTCCTTCCTTGCTTTTTCTCTTTTCCTTTTTTTTTTCCTCCTTTTTCTTTCATTTCTTTCATTAACATTGAAGCACACATAGTTATGTGTATGCTCTTAAATATACCTATGTGTGTGAGTATTCATAACAAAATCTGTATGTATGTGTATATATACACATGGTACATATGAGGACTGTATTTTTATATAAATTTATACGCCTACATAACTTGAGCGCCTGTATGTGTGTGGATGTGTTGGTGTGCTGTAATTTTCGGAAAACAGAATTCACATTTACATTTCTCACACCTGCTTCGTTTCCCGACGTGTTCGACAGAATTTATGACTCATCTCATTTTTTTGTTGAAAGGAAACAGTTGATCCCTAGCCCACACTTTACTGACGCACGGGCAATAGAAGAACACCACCACAAAATAACCCGCAGGAAACGGCAGCCTGCGCTCCCTGGCAGTGCCCAGGTACCGCTGGCGCCGGCTGCCATTTGGGAAGTCAGGTTGGGCTCCCGCTTCGCTGCTGCAAGTTGCCTGGAGAAGTGCAGCCTCCGCTCCCCGAGCCTGGCAGGGGTTTGGTGCAAGGAAGGGGAGGCGATGAGGGCTGCGGACCCGGGGAATCCGATAAGACTGAGCGAGGAAATACACGTTGGTTTGGCGGTCTTAAGAACAGCAAACCCCGCCGATTCGTTTATTTCCCAATAACGTTTCTCTTTCCCCAAACAAATATAATTCTCACGGGGTGTTTTATGAGCGCTTGGGGCAGAAAAAAATCCGAACAAAGACAGTATTTCACCCCTCGGTTGGCAGGCAGCTGTTAAAGGTATTTAC
>NW_009221789.1:0-339 GCF_000690835.1 Fulmarus glacialis
AAACAGGGGGGGAGGCTGGGGAAAACGTGAAGGCCAGAAGGGGTTGTGAGGGCAGAAATTAGGTTTAGCTGAAAGGAATGAGATGCTGGGAAAAATCACGAAGCCAGGAACAGACTGGGAGGTGAGCAGCAGAGATGGGCTGAGAAGTCACGGGAGGCTGGAAAAAAAGCTGAGTCTGAAAATTGTGGGGCTGGGAAGGGAATGGGAGTCTGGCAAGGGAATGGGAGGCTGCCGGGAGTGGGAGTCCAAAGGGGAGCGGGAGGCGGAGAGGCCCCTGGGGCAGAGCCCCCACGCAGGAACAGCAGTCACGGCCACCCTCGCCGGCGCCGGGCACAGCGC
>NW_009221790.1:0-6533 GCF_000690835.1 Fulmarus glacialis
TCTGAACACCCGTTTGCAGCGACAGCCGGGAGGCTTCCTCCTTGCTGTCCGTGTAAAGGAGGCAAGGCGAGGGAGCCCTTCCAGAATTAGAAAATACATCCTTAGCAAGCCAAGCAGGAAGGGTAAGAAAGGATCATGGTGCCACTTGAGGTCAGCACTGGGCAGAGTTAGTTGGGCTGCTGTGACATTTAGCTATATATAATTCATACATAGATGTGGCACCCAGCTCTGTGAGATGAAACACTTCACTCTAAATCCTGCCCTTGTATGTGGCTTCTGCTGAATCAAGCAGGAACCGAGGGATGTCATACAAAAAGCATTGTGTTTTATGCCTTTTGATGGACCATAGCTTGATTTTGTAAAGGATGTATTTGCGCAATGCTTTAATAAGCTCTGCGGAGGTGACAGTTAATAGTGGAGGCTGTGTAACTGCCTGATCTGTATAATTATACTGAAAAGCAAGTACTCCAAAAAGGGAAAAGGAGAAGGTCCTGGTACTGCTGAGTAAGTGACCTGGCATGCCAGGCCACTTCTTTTAAGTTCTTGCCAGGAGTTGTAAACTTCATATTTTTGTTGTGTTAAAAGTTTAAAGTAAGAACCCTACCCACCCCAACCCACAAACCACCAATGAAAAACCCTCCCCAAAAGCCTAATTAACTTACTACAATAATTTTAATAGTAGTCCAGTAAGATCATTTTATGGTGTAAATTAAAAATAAATTTAAAAAAATTATCTGTTATGCAGATAGTAAGTGCTGTTGTATGCACTTCTGTCCTTATCAGAAATCTTCTTTTGTTTTAATCTTTTTTTAAAGGCTTAAACTATCTAAGTAGTGGAATATTCTGTAGTGCTTGTCAGCTGACAATAGTTAGGAAGCCAACATGAAATCTATTGTTAGTTTAAATCTGTTTAATAGTAGACTATTGTTTCTTCTGTGGCTAAACAGGAGACTTCAGTCTCCTCTGACAAGTCCCTGGAGCAGTAAGTTCATTTCATATAATATTAAACCCAACAAAGCTAAGTTTTTCAGAGACGCTGCCCTTCTTCTGCTGACTTGGATACTGTGTGTTGTTTTGTTGTTTAAGTCCTCGCTTTCCCCTGCCTCCCCCACTTGCAGTAGAGTAGTACCTGGAGCCTGTGACGGAAACTGGACCTGAACGTACACGTGCAACTTGTTTGGATAGTAAAAATGCCTATCCAGAACTCTAGGTGTCCTCACATAACTCATCAGACTATAAATAAATAGGAATTTTAAACTCATCAGTGTTTTAGTCTAGTAGTGGGTGATCAGCATCTTCCTTATTCATTTAATGTACCCTCTACCTTCTCTAAGGATTCTAGTAAACAACCGTTTTCTGCAGCATGCCTAGGAAGTCACCAGGTCCGATCTGTTTTTGAGAGAGCATGGGGGGAAAGAATGGAAACGCAGCAGGAGATATCCCCCTGACCACTCTGGTATAATAAGATTGATCTATTTTTAAAGCAGCGATGAAAATACAGCACAGAGGAAAGAGATGGTCTTTTAGGGTATAGAGGCCTTTAAATGTTCATTGCTGGACCTGATTCTTGTTCTGCATATCTTGTTATTTACAGAGACACGGAAAAGTGTACCACCATTTGTCTTGCTGTGATGTTACAGGAAAATGAGACAGCAAATTTAGTTTTCTCATGCATCAGCCAGTGCTAAAGTGTTTGGTCCACAACCAACCCACCATCCAAACAGTTTATTTCAGATGGGTTCCCTGTTCAAGGCCCTGAACTTCCGTATCCTGTGTGTGTACATATCTACTAATGCTTTCCAAGTGAGAAATGCAGACTTCTTAGGGCTCACTGGATAGAAGAAGAAATTGAACATCAGTTTTGAACTGTTGCCCAAGCTATTAAAACACCTTTCTCTACCGGTAAGAAATGCAGTAGGAAATACGTGATGTGTTTGGAGGGGTGCTGGACCAGCCAGCTGATAGGCAAGCTAGAAACCCAAATCACATTAGATACCATGTCTGCCTTATGCATTTCGGTTTTTAGTAGTAGTAGTGGTAAAGGATGCCTGCTCAATAAAATCTGATTAAAGGAGCTCAGCTGTGATAATATTTTGCTACATCTATTACATCATCAAAGGAATTTTAGAAAGAATTGTTAGTGTGTTAGTGCTTGAGTAATAGTCTCTGTTGAGGTCCTTCCTCAGTCCTTCGAATACCTTTACCTTTGCACTTTCTTTCAGAGAACCCTATTATAATAAATGGGTTGTATTGTGACATGAAGCTGTTTGCAGAACCAGGACCTTGGATAAAATTACCCCTCCAGCAGAAGAAAGTGTTGGAAGCTCAGAATGCTTTATAAGTTCTGTAAGATGCTAACCTTTGTTCAATTGTAAAGTATTTTTTGCAGATAAAGCAAGAGCAGTCCATTCACTTGAAGTAATTTTGGTAGAGACATTATTGGTATTACGATACCTTCCTGTGAAGGTGAGGATGGGGTGCAGTGTCAGCTTAAGAAGATGTAATACAGTACCCTTACGTGTGCACAAAAAAGGCAGGCCAGCCTCAGACAATCTTAATGGCCAGAACAGAAGTGTTTAATACTTCAGAGGTTGGGAGTGATGAAATGCACTTGAATATTAGAAAGTGTTCTCCAGTTGTTGAATAAGACTGCTTCCTATTAGCCGACTTCGTATAGGCAGACAGACTCATTGGCTTCCTTTTGTTTCTGTAGTTCCTTCTAAGGCTTACAATAGTAACAACAATCAAAAGGGTCTTGGCGTTTTGATGGGAAGATGACTCCGAGGGCAGGGAAGATTTCAGAAGCAGCAAAGAGAATGATGCCTAAGTTGCGCAACAGATGTAAGCATGTTTACAAGTTCCTGCTTCCCTGCTGAAGTCAGTGCAGTTGTTGCTTATTTTTGTTTGAGAAAAACTGTGGACTAGGCTGCAGTAGAGGCTACTCCATGTTGTCTTTCCTGTTTACTACAGGGATTTCCTGTGAAGTGGTATTTAGAGGCTGCAGTGCCCTTCATAGAACTGTCAAAGAGAAAAACTGGGAACAGATTTTTTATCTTGATTTCATATAGGTATTGTGTGATATGAATTCTTTAGTAGTTTGGTTCAAGCTGAGGGCAGTGTTTGTTTCAATAAAACCATGTTTGTGACATTTTTTCTGTCTTGGTATTGAGGCCTAAGTCCATAACTCCCTTGCTCCTATGGCTCTGAAAAGCAACTGTAGATACCAAAGCTTCCTTAAGCCACCTGTAAAAGAGTTGGAAGCATACTTTGGGAAGGTTGGTGACATCAAGCTGCTTTGAAGTGAGGGCATAGTGACAACTGTCTCCATGGGCATAGGTTGATTGTCTCTGTCATGGCTGAGAGGTGTTTGATGCACTAGAGCCTTGTTTAAAGTGTTGAATTTGACCTGGGTTTGCCTGAATGTCTAGAACAGGTCACAGAACTAAAGAAAAGTGACTCCCCAAATTAGTAACCAAACGAGTTGTGGGGAAAGGGACTGGTATAGTGCTCCCACAGGTGTTAATTGTTAAGCGATGTGCTAATGCTGACAAACCATTTGGGAAGTAATGTTTCCATTTGTAAAATGGAGAGAAGTAGTCTTCACCTGAAGTATATGTGTCTGCTATACTGTGCGTGGTCCAGGACAGCTAGAGTTGATGATGAGATTGACTGTCTTCCAGCCCTCTACCTAGTTTAGGTTCTCATGTGTGTTATGTCAAGCTCAAGGAACATAGTAAGTGCTTACAGGAATATCTATACCTGATGATAACATTATTAGCTGGAAATTTATTGAATTCTTAATAACTCAAAATTAAGGCATTAGGAACAGTCTATATTGTTTTGGTACTCATTTCCTATGGCATCTGAGAACGCAGCAGCTTGTTTTGTTTACAGTCTTATTGTTTACAGCTGATGCAGTAACGAAATATCAAAGAAATAACCTGCTTTGCTGTTTATGCTGTGCATGTTGTGCTAGAGCATGTGGCATGTTTCAGAAAAACAGAATGAAATTCCTATTGCAAATACAATCTCGTTTAAAACTTGTCGCACTTGCTGTGAATATACTGCTCACTTTGGGATTTCCTTATCTGCCTTCATGGGCATGATCCTATGTCAGCAATTAGGAAAGCAAATAATACTCTGCGCTGTTAGTGCCATGGTTTAGCTGTATCCCTGGCTGTCCCACTGAATTCAGAGTCTTGCAGCTGTGTTCGGGGAGCTCTACAAGCTTCTGAATCCATCAGAGGGGTCCAGTCAATAGTACCAAATGATTTCCCAAGGTATATTTTGATGTTTAAAGCTGTATGTGGTGCTGTCCAGGAAGCGTGAATTGACGTATACTTGTTAACCTGGTTCTTAAAGTGGCCCGTTAAGTATAGTTGCCAGACTATTTGCACTAATACTTCTCTTGCAAGTGTTTCACTTGACTCCTGTCTGTCAAAAATTCATTGTTAAATGTTGAGAGTAGTTGCTGTCCTTTGGGGAGGAAGAGGTAATTTCACACAGCAAAACATGTCAGGCTGGGTTATAAGTTATGATTCCTCTAACAAAGCAGCTCATCGTCTTTGCTTATGATCTTGGTAAAGTCAGCGGTACTATACTGAAAGATCTTTAAAGGTGTGGATGCTTTTTTTATTTTGGGTTTTGGTTTTTTTTTGAGAACTTCTTTAACATTCAGCATTGTGGTGTTATTCGTATTAAGAATACTGCTCAGTGATTAAATCTAGGACAGAAGTAGTAAGCCCTACTCTTAATTAAGATTCTTGGCATCCGTATCAATTGTGCTAGTGGGTGCTGAGAGTTTATTTCAAATGCAAGTCATTGGTATATCGGGGGTGGACTTTGTAAAGATAGAAAGCTGGCAGCAGGAGAAAAATTGGAATTGGATTTTGGTATTTGCATCCTTGGCATGTTTTTTAAACTGTGTTTTCTTTTTATGGAAGTAAATAATTTTTCTGCAGCTCTTGATGTATATAGTACATTATGTATCTCCATAAACACAAAGTATGTTTCATATTCTCAGACCAAGAGTTTCCTTAGTTCCTTTGTTTGAACATGACAGAGCAGAGAACTGTATTTTACTGCTCTAATGGCAGTATATACCTGGCCCATCATGTACCTGGAGGAGGCATTCAAAGCCTGAAGTACAAACACTGTTTTTCTGGCAGTAAGTGACAGGCCAAAGCTGATGAATTGTTGGGTGTCTCACACTGAAGAGATTTTGTATCTGTGATATATGCAGAGCATAGCTGGGAACCTCTTGTTACATGCTTGCCATGGGACCTGTTGAAGATACTCTACTGCAGTGTTTTGTTTCTGGGCAGGTTTCTATCTTTTGTCTAAGGACAGATTTAGACATTGTTTTGGGATTTTTGCAAGAGACTAGTGTAGTAAACACTGCTTAACATCTCTGGAACTGTAGTTCTGCACTAATGTATCAAAAAAAACCCTGACTCAAATCAGTGTGAAGACTTGGAGGTTTTCCCTTGATTGCAGCGTAAGATTTTCCCAAATGAAGTTTATCTGGCTGTATATCCATAATCTGAATCTTTCAGGGTTTATGGCTGTTTATGTAGCTGAGGAAGGCTGGTTGTTTTTCCTTTCTTCCCAGATGTAGGCATTTGGAACACCCTAGGAATACAAAGTGTTTCTTTTATGCACCGTGTGTTATTTTTTAGCCATCATTCCAGGGAATAGAGCAACACAGGGTATGATGCATAGAATTCCCATGTGGAGGAAAATCAGCTCATCTAAAAAAGCTGTCCAAAACATCAGAGTCCTTACTTGAACTATCTGCTGCGTATTTATATTTGGGCCATAATGTATGCACCCTGTTGACATTCTGAGAATTGCTCTATTAGATAGTGCTTTTTTCTTAAATGTCACACTGACAGCATAAACTCTGTGCTGTTAAAACTGATGATGCAGATATTAACTCATTGTGTTGAATATCAGAGGATTACATATGCATTACCAGAAGTACTTAAATATTAAAGGCTGCATAAATTAACTGGATTATCAAACTAAAAGGATGAAAGGCAAGGAGTGGGCTAGGGAGGCAAGAAGACAGCTAATGCAGGAGGGAATATGCCAGAAAGGCTAAAAATTGTATGGCAAGATGTCACTCTAGACTGAGCAGCTGGTAGTTCAGAAACAGCAAACGGAGTTTTGGTAGTCTGGATTTATGAATTGTTACGATGAAAGTATTGTTTTAATGTTCATAAATGTGAAATAAATGAGGACTGAAGACTGAGTACACAGTAGTGGAGCGTTGGTAGATAAATGAATTGGGAATTAAGGCAATCAAATTCTCTTCATTGAGTTCCCTTAGACTTACAATTTCTCTTGAGTATGTTGATTAGTCAGGTGTTAATTATACATACTTGTGTCTGTATTGGATATACATCATAGGAAAGGTGGCAGTGGGGATCTGCAAGAGGAATCCTCAAAATATTTCCTGCTCCGAGTTGTAAGTATGAGCTGTGGGAACAGGCAAGGTTTTGCTGGAGAAGCCATTCCTGACCTCTCTTTCC
>NW_009221790.1:6564-22857 GCF_000690835.1 Fulmarus glacialis
CTAATTTCAGAGAAATGTGAGATGCACCTGACAAAACAGAGAAGGATAAACTGAAGCGATGTCCTCCAGAATAGTATTGACACAACAGAAGGCTTGTGTCCAAGCCCTGGTTCAGTACACAAAATAATCAGAGGCCTGATAAGGTCTCTGTGAACACTGTCATTTTTGAGCCAAGTGACACAACTTCAGCTGCTATGTACTTAGTTCTATGAACAACTTTGTGACTTTATTCAACAGTCAAAGCATAAGTGGTTTAAAAGGGGTGAAGGCAAAGCTCCTTCCTGTAGTATCTGTCAGTTTGGACGTAGGGATTGTCCCTAGTTTAGGTTTTTTCCCCTTTCAGCAGGGACGAGGAAGAAGCAAGAACTTAAAGGAGAAACTTGAAGCATGCTGTTAAATCATATTGCCAGTCTCAGTGAAAACAGTTTCTTGTTGGATGCGTTTGTATCTGAAAAGCATAGTGTTTGGGATCATGTACTTGGGCAGAATCTTGCAGAACATGAAAACTGTAGTGAGGAAGTTGTATTCCCTGGCCATGTGGTCTGAGGTGTCCTTTTGAAACCTTATAAAGAACCTTAATTTTTGTGGTTGTACACGGTGGCCAGGCTGTTAGTGCAAGTGCAGGGGCTTCAGGGTTTTGGCAAAGAATGGTTACTGTTTGATATAAGACATACTGTTTCAGCAAGCAAAATAAGCTGTACTGGGTAAAGCATTTACATACTAGTATGTGTCTACAGCTTGGGTTTTTCTGCCATTCTTTAGTTACCATTTTCCTTGTGTTTGAAAACAGATTCTCCTAGTAAAATAGTTCATGTATAGATGGGGCTTTAGAAAATATGCAGTATACCTTTATTAATGTCCTGTTATGGATCTCTGTTCCCAGATCAGTGCATGCAAACTTCTTATGATTCTAGCAAGCAATGCTTTTTTCATGCACAAGACAAAGGATAGGATTTTTTTTTTTAAATTCACCTCCCTTTCATGGAAAACTACTTAAATTACAATTTCACATTAACATCAGAGTGTTAAGTTGTTGATTCATGGTGTTTTCTAAGGAAGATTGCAAACACAAGTTTTTGAAGGAATCACATGCTTTGACACTTGTGTAAACAAAGAAAATATTTCCTAGTCAATAGGTTCAGTTGTAGTAAATGCCCTTGGAAAAAAACTGAAGTCTTTAGTTAAGTCTTCCTAAATCCCAACATGTTTGATTAGTAAAATTTAGATATAGTGCCTTTTAGCCAACCTCAACATTATGTTTAATTGTGAAGTTTGACAGAAGGGACATTCAATTACCAAAGAGGAACAGCAGCAGAGAGAGAAATAGTTTGACCAGTCACTTTCCAGATCACTGACTAAAATGAAAACTGGGACTCGTACACCTTATATTCTTGGCTCGGTGTGCTTTTTCTGAGGCTCAGTCTGGCTACATTAAGATGAGTATATGCCTATTACAGGATCATTTATTTCTTCTTTATATATTTTTATATGTGTGTGTGTCTATGTGTGTATGTATATATACACACAAATATATGTGTGCGTGTATAGTATTTTATTTTTGTCCTTCTGTTATCAGGGTATCGGGATTCTGTTCTTCAGTAGCCTTTCTCTCCTGTTATTCTGTTTTCCCACCTTCCCTCTCATCCTTGCAGCTCCTTCCCCCACCCCCAAAAAAGTAGTTGATACCCATTGTTTTTAAGAGCGCCTAACTTACTGTACTTTTGATATTTGCTACTTCCGTAGACAGCTGTTTTAATTATAAGTGCTGAAATGGTGAAGAATTATATTGCTGTGTTTTCAGTCTTTAGTGTCCTAATCCCCAGTGGCTTGTTCTCATCTGCCAGCTTCCTGCTTCCCATAAGAAAAATCCATCCAAGGGTATGTCTGTTTTAGGACAACAACCTCTGAAACATGGATGCCTCTGAAGTTTTTACAGGCAGAATTCCAAGTCCTGGCAGAACATGGAACCAGCAGATGGTCAGTCAGGGATTTTTGTTAGTTCTGGGTATCATCTTTGTGTTTACCAATCTCACCACTACACACAATCATTGTAACAGTTTCTCAACCTTCTCTTCCCCTCCCCCAGAGCTTGGGAACAGTCTCCCTTGCCTAATGCCAAAACTGCCCTGCTTCCTAATAATTTGTCCACAATGTGGAGCAACTGGAGACAAGTCTTCAGATTTTATTTATATGCCATGCTGTGATTTGACACATCTGTGCAGCTATGTTTTCCTGACTCTGTCTTCTGTTTAAATTGTATTTTACAGATGCGGAGGAACAGTTGGTGCCATCTTTACATGTCCCTTAGAGGTAATAAAGACTAGGCTCCAGTCTTCAAAGCTAGCCTTCCGGGCTGTCTACTACCCACAAGTCCAGCTGGGGACCATCAGTGGTGAAGGAATGGTCAGGCCAACATCTGTATCACCTGGGCTCTTTAGTGTTCTCAAGTGAGTACTGCTCCTCCTGTCATTCAATGTTGCTTGACACCAGTGATCTGAGTTTCAATTCCTCTGTGCAAATATGTAATGCAAATTTTGCTCCAGACTTGCACTGGAAGGATTCATGTCAGTTGGGCTTCTGCCTTCAGCAGCAGAAAGATAAACTATTCTTTTAAAAACCTTACATGTTCAAGACTCCTGAGTGTTCCTTTGAACTTCCACAGCAATTCATTTCCACCACTTAGAAACTTTCCGAAGTGAATTGAATAAGTGTCTGGAGGTGTAATTTTTAAATTGTCTCCTCACATTTAGGCTTTTTGGTAGTTATGACTTCCTAGGGATCAATACACAGGACATACTGTAAACTCTTGATATGCCTTAGCTTGTGGGAACTATCACAAAAAATATTCTGGAGGAAAGGGCTTTTTCTCTTTTTTCAACACTGAGAAGAGTTGTCTTTGTCTCTTATTGGGAATAGTCATGTTTACTGTCTCCTTTGAGTATTGGAACAGGTAATCCTTACTAGCTGGGGCCAGTTCTTGGCAAATGATTGAAGGACTGAATAAGCCATATACGCTGTCTTTTTCTTTTTCCTGGAGCCACTCCCAGTTTGCTTTGAGTAGCTAGTAGAGATACGTGTTGCTATTGCTGCCCATGCTATTTACCTGTTTGATGGGGGGAAGTTTTAATTCCTGTCTTGAAGCGGTCTCTCTTCGGAGCGTCATATAAAAGTGAGAGCCTATAGCTTTCCCTTCACCTTAATGGACCAGCATTGTAACAAGGTTTCTGATTCTCTGCACTTAGTGATGCATGTCAGCCCCTGATCTGTCTTTGAAGCTGGCCCTGCTTTGAGCATAAGTTTGAACCAGAAGACCTCCAGAATTCTGTGTTCCCGTGTATTTTAAGTTATGCTTGTCTGCATTCTTGAGTGGATGATCTATAACTGAAACTTATGGGAGTGGGAGAAGGACACATTTTGCAAAAGCAGTCTCACTAAAACATAATGTCTAATTGGGGTCTTGGAAGCTTTTATCTTTTCCTCAGCTATAAGGAATGAGCTCTCCTTTGTTCGCTATTAGATGCTGTCTTTGCCAATTATTATTATGCATCAATCCTATCTACACCTGTATTAATTACGATCTCTATTAAAAGCTTTCTGTGTGGTTCAGTCTGCAGCAGATGATGTTCCAGCTGTTCCCTTTTCAGATGTGTATTCATAAAGAAGAGGAAATGTGAAATCATCTAGCTTACAGCTGCTGAAGGGTTTTACCAGCAACTCTGAAGTCCAAATCTCTACTACTTTATTTCATATCAAAGCACCAAAAACTTATGGTTGAGACCTTATGCAAATGGATTGAGTTTATTTGGATCATTGGGCACCCTAGGGTGATGCAGAGAGGTCCTGTTTAGATCAAGTAGCAGAAATGCCAAAGAAAATAACGACTAGCAAAGCAAGTTGAATGATTTTATGTAAGGCCAACACGCTTGGCAGATTGCCTGGGGAGAAGCTGCACAGTTATATAACAGTACAGTGCTAATTCAGATTCTCTGCAGAACTATCTGGCTAGAGTCGTTCTGGGACTTGAGTTTCTGTATTATTGTAAACAGTGCTTCTTTCCCCTGCCAAACATTTCTTTGTCTATTCAGAGGTGAGTCTAGAGCAATTCGTGACTGAAAATGTAAGGTAGTGCCAGTTGTCTTTGATTTTCATCTCCTTTCCCTTGCTGTCTTTTCACCTTGCAGCATTGGACTTTAGGCAGCTGTAACTAAAGGAAGTGAAAACTTCAAGGCACAAGGCTCTTAATTCATCCTCTTGACCCATCTTTTTCTGGGGTTGTCTTTTTTTTTAGGGGGAGAGGAAATGGTTTAAAATTGGGTCAACTTTATATTTATTAAGATCATTAAATTTGGTGACTGTGATCTTGATTTCTTTTCACTTCAGGAATTGCTTAGCTGCACGTATCACCAGGTTTTCAACCTGCTTCCTTCAGAGGATTGAGAAGTGAGAGCAAAATATTTATGCTGTCATTCCCTTGCAGGCAGCATCTATGAAGAACAGATAATGATATTGATCATGATCTTTCTGATAAAATACAAATGTATGAAGAAAGAAGTGAAGTTAGGTCTCTTGCTTTTACTCTTGCATCCCTTTCTCAATCCTGGTCATGCATCCTGGATATGACTTGGGTGTGGGAAAATTGTATGGCTAAAGAAGCAGCCATTAGAGCCCTACATATGAAATTGCTCTGTAAGAGTTAAAGGTGTTGAGTATGAAAGCCCCTTAACTGCTGTAAATAGAAAGAAAGTAGGTACTCAGGAGGGCAGGTTAAGCCTGCTGCTGAATAGAAAGCACTCCAGAAGGACAGGCTGTTTTTGTCTAATCCATTTAAGATTCTGATGAGTCACCCCAGCTGGAATCCGCAGTCGTGACTGTTAAGTGACAAAGAACAAGTAGTTGGTGGATCTGTCTCCTTGGAGACACTCAGCCCTGGAGTTTACACAGAAAGTTCAACTCTGCTGCAGAAAAAGTGTTTCAGAAGCTCCTGTATCTTATTCTGTCTAATGAGCTTGGTTTTGGAATCTGTGGGGAATATTCTCAACAGTGCTAATGACTAGAAAGCAAATTCTGAAAAATTGGCAGTTCCAGCAGGTGCATGTGAACTACCCATGGAGCCCGGTGTTACCTGGATTTTCTTGCATGGTTTTCACATGGTGAGTTCAGTTAAGAGGGCTGCTGTCTAGCAGATTGTGCACTGAAATCCCAGTGACTGTACCTGGCTTTCACTGGTAGATACTTGGCTGTTTACTAGAGTTTGGCTGTTGTTTTAGTCCTTGTAAATATGTCTGCTGTTAGTAGTGCAAGGAACTTGTAAGATAAGTCTTTTTTAATGAGGCACTTCAGCAAGGTATTGTACAGAACTTGGCAGCTCTGGGGAAGCTGTCCAAACAGTTTATGTTCTTCAGAGAAGTCCTAGCCCAGCATGCCTTCTAAGGTGTGAGGGAAGATGGGTGGAAAGGGCTTTGGAAACCTGGGCTGTAGCAATTGCAGAACTGCAGGAAAGCGTCATTTGGTGATCTTCCTGCTTTAGACCTGATTATGAAGTCCAGTCCTGACAGTGATGCACAGCAGTACCTCTGTAGTTGGAGTTTACATGGGAAAGATAATGTGAACTCTTTTGAATGCCCTCAAAACCAGGTATCCCTGAACTACCTGGGGAGACATAGCTTGTAGTACGGTTGCCACATTCAACTTTCACTCTGGGGAAAAAACACATCGCTAGGTAATTGTGAAAGGGAAAAGGATTTCTGTTTTTTTATGTCTCTATACAGGAAGCAAACTCCTGAATTGCTTAGATAAGAGAATGCCAAAAATATTCTTTGTTCATCAGAGTCAACTATCACTGGATGCTCCATGAAACTTTAATTCATTCCTGACAGCTTTCATGTGCCATATGACACACATTTGTCTGTAGTGCACTGCATTTTTATGGTATAGTGGCTTTTATTCAGTTGTGTATAATACTGCTAATTTTCAATATTCTGTAGCTTAAAAGCTAACAGCTTCACAATTAATACTCATTGCTTTTGTACAGTTCTTTTGACTTACTGTCTGGCAGAACGAGAAGCATAACTTTTAACCCAAATACTATCTTTTTTTTTCCCTGTTTGTTTTTATTTTAAGGTCCATTCTGGAAAAAGAAGGACCAAGGTCACTCTTCCGAGGGCTGGGTCCAAACTTGGTTGGAGTTGCACCATCAAGGTAAATAGTTAAACTATTGCTAAAAGACACATTTAAGGTACTAACCCAAATGTTGCAGTGCATTCGTGATTCAAAAGAATAGGTCATGAAGTTATCCCATCTGTAAACTGAGATTTGTGCATGTATACTGCACAGTGCACATACCAAGAAATACTTCTAAAAATCTGCTTTACGCTTGTATAATGCTGGAAAGTGCAGATTAAATAAGGCACTTAAATTCCAAGTCACTGCAAGAGCCACTTATCATGTGCTTGAGAAAACAAGAGAAAGTAGTGCAGAAAAATCTGTAGGATTAATATTTGCATTTTTCTAACATGATCTGCTACTTCCCTGCGAATAGAAGTGCTTGCCAAACGCTGAGTAGGAGCTAGATGCCAGGGGAGAGGAGTACCTATCTGGTCCTTGATTGCCTCAATTCTTCTCAAATGAAAAACTGCAGCTGAGGGGGAAGGACTTACTGCCACATAACCCCGAAGAGGTGTGTGTTGTGTGTGTCCCCCCCCCCCTTTTTTTTTTTTTTTTTTTTTGAACAGCAACAGCAAAAGTAGCTACAAAGTTTGTTTGTATTTGGAAGTCTTACAGGCACCTAAATGTTTTTCACGTGTACCTATGACTGTCCCATTCTTGGCAGGGCTGAATTTCTTTGTGCCTACCAAATGTTAAAACTTGATAGCAATCGGGAAATTGGCAGATGTTCTCTGCCTGAAATTGAACCAGTTAAAAAAAAACTTGAAGAGCAGCGTACTCCCTCTCTGGCCTCTTGCCTAGTAGGTAGGATGTTCCCCCTGGAAGCAGGGAATCCTATTTCTGTACAGGTAATCTTTGCAGCAGGGATCTGAATCCAAGACTGCCTGCTTTTTCATGCAGCTCGCTCATGCTGTCTTTTGTGTTCCTTCATATTCTTCCATAAGATTGGAATAAGTTACTTTATGGAAATTCTCAAATTGTAGCCACTGATATCCACCTTTTTTTAGCAGTTCACTTCAAGGAGCTGTGATCTGAACATACTTGGTTCAAGCAGCTTCTTACTCATATCATGTTGACTGTTGCAGATCAGCTGAGCTTCCTCTATTCCTATGCATTATATAGGGATTTGAGGTGTGTAAAACTTTTTCATTTCAGTCCAGGGTTAAGTGTTTAAAGCATGAAGTGCTGCTAATGCAGTTACAGTGCTGAACAAATTTATGGAAAACATAGGCTCCAGGTGGGAAAGTGACATTCCCAAGTTCACAAAGTGTGTTTAATGCCAGAGCTGGTGTAGGTATCCAATCTAACTTGCTTTGTCTGCAAGACCATGTTGCCTGCCATCTCAGACTTGGTGTGAAAGTATAATAATTCTACCCTGTGGGTGTCAAGTCAGATAGTGGCAATGTAGTGTAAGGATTAAAAAAAAAAAACAATCCCGTGTCCTTGTAGATGGAAGTAGTTATGTGGAGGCCTCTTTGGAGAGAAAGTCTTGTTTTTCACAGGGCGGAGGGAAGAACAGTGATGTGTCTAATTTGACGCTGTGTGTAGTATATTGCTTTTCTTCTCCTTTTTTTTTCTTTTTTTCTTTTTTCCCCTCTCCCAGAGCTGTCTATTTTGCATGCTACTCCAAAGCCAAAGACCGATTTAATGGCATTTTTGTGCCCAACAGCAACATTGTGCACATCTGTTCTGCAGGTTCTGCAGGTATGTATTTGTAATTCATCTTCTGTATGGTCTGCAGCAATACTTCAGTGTCCAGCACCTCGCCAATAGCAGGCAATACATGCATTGGTATCTGTGTGGCTCTTAGATGCACCTTAATTCTTTAAAGTATTTATTCTAAGCTGTTGTTGGTACAAGACTACCTCTATCCTTCTCAATAGTTAGGAGACGAGTAGAATTAATCGTAAGACGGAGACTGGCCTTTCAGTCTGTCTGTATGGGACCTAGGCTAACACACCAGTCTTAGTTGACAGCTCTGGATAATTGTGGTGTATTAATGAGTACAGAGGTCAGTACGTGGCACGTTCTGAAAATGTACACTTAGTTTGAGGTTGTATATGGCAGAAAACAGGAGTTTGCTAGCTCCTAACTTACCTTGTCTACAGAGGAACTGTTTTCCTGTTCAACACTTCGAAATATTTCTAGATTGTTGTTTACTAACTTGGGATGAACTTTTTTCCAAGTGGAATGCTATGGGAATGTCTCTGAATGTAAGAAAAAAGATATTAGTAGACATCAGCAAACTTTTGATATTGTTTTAGCCAAATTGTTTTTGGATGTTGTATTTTTCCTAGCAGCATGGGGAAAATAGTTTGTTCTTGTAGAAAAAATACGGCCGAAGAGCACCACTAGTTCAAGCATCAGTCACCAGAGTGATCACCAAAAATAATCTTTCCCAAACTAACCCCTTAATTATGGGTGGATTCTGTTAATGAGATGGCTCAATGGCACCACCTAGAGCCTTGGGGAAAAAAAAAGACTAATACATGTGTGTTTTCCCCACATTTCCTTCTACCTATTATTCTAAAACCCAGTCAGTAAGTAAGAGACCTTGTCTACAGCAGTCTTTAGGAACATGAAGTACATATTAAAATAGGTGCAGAAAGGAAGAATCCTTTAAGAAATTCCAAGGCCATTGGTCAACGCCTCCTGAAGTTTAACATGAGATGGTTCTCTCGCAAGAGAGAGATTGTAAGCTATACATCTGCATGTCTTTTGAAACCTCTAGATAGAGGTGGTACTAGAACTGTCTCACTGCACAGAGTTCATGTTTGTCATGGCAATACACCGGCCTGGATTCAGCTATACTTTTAATTTTCTTTTCTCTTTTTCAGCCTTTATCACAAATTCCCTGATGAATCCTATATGGATGGTGAAAACCAGAATGCAACTGGAACGGAAGTAAGTAACTGATTGAGGGAGATTGGATGCCACTGAGTGGCTAAGGGAGCCTCTGGAAAACTGAACTTTCACGTTTTTACTCATGGCTCTTTGTGCTTTGATAGATCTTGCCCGGTTGTTTCCCTGACTCTCGATTGCACCTTTCAAGCCACCATGCTTCTGCCTGGTCAGACTAAAGGTTAAGGTTCTGTGTGTCCTACTTCAGTCTGATGCGCAGTTACTATTGAGAAGGATGTGGAAGTTGCCTCGAGTGCTGAGTTAGGTTCAGTTTCTGGTTTCACTCTAAATCTTAATAAAGTTCGGCATAGCATTAATTTTCTCTCAGATTCCTGCTTAGAGAATCTTCTGTACTTCAGGGGTTGATGTTGAGGATAAATATATCAAGGACTGAAATGCTTTGATAGAGCAATAATAGAGGCTATGGTCAGAAGAGCTCATGTGGGAGGCTGAGCATGAGGTTGCAGTCTGTGTCCCATCTGGCAACATCACTTGTACTGATCCTAGATCCTACAGATGTGTGTGTTACTGCAACAAACCAAGGTTACTGATACACAGCTAGGTAGCTGTAAACAGAAAGGGTTTTTAAATTATAATGAAGCCACATTAGTTTCATAAAACATTCTAGAGGCAACAAGAATCTGTTGCAGTGGTTTAATATTCTTTTGCTTCCTTCAGCATTGTATTACCGTTAACCATGCCTCCTGAAGGCAGAGAGGGAATTTGACAGTAATATCTTTTAGTTGAGCGATTCACAGTCACTGGTGGATATCCAAGCAATGAGGGACTCTGCTAATAAAGTGACTGCTTAGAATGGAAATTCCTTCCTGCAAGGACATTTTAGGTCAGATAAGAAGGATCTTTTAAGGCACCACAACTTACAAATAATTTATAAGACTTAATTCCAGCACTTCACAGGGTGGCACCTTTGAACTGAGTGCTGCCTCTTAAAATGAAGTATCATTTCTCATGTAGCAGACCTTTGTCTCTTGGCCTGCTGAAGATGGCTTTAAATGGAATTACTAGTTTAACACAAAGCAGTGTTTCTTCAATGCTTATTGTCTTCTAAAGCCCTGGTGAACTGTGATGGACTGGATAGAACTTGAGCTGAAAGAATTATTACGAGTATCTATTAGTGAATTAGCAAAGCCAAGTGTGCACTCTTAGCATGATAGTCCTGCTCTACGCAGCCTTCCTAGAAGGTTTTTGAAGTAAAACTTAGCAGAGAACCATTTCTGTAGTTATAAAAACTGTTGAAAGCCATGAGGTTTTTTTAATATTAATTCTTTTTCTGGGCTCATTATATGCTCTGTTCTGTTTGTTTTTTAGAGTCAGGGGCTCAAAACCAATGAATGCTTTGCAGTGTGCTAGATACGTTTACCAGACAGAAGGTATCCGTGGCTTTTATAGGGGCCTGACCGCCTCCTATGCTGGGATTTCTGAGACCATTATCTGCTTCGCTATTTATGAAAGTTTAAAAAAGCACTTAAAGGAGGTCCAACTGCCCCCTTCTCCTCCTAATGGGACCGAAAGGAACTCAACAAACTTCTTCGGACTGATGTTTGCTGCTGCTGTTTCCAAGGGCTGTGCCTCTTGTATTGCTTATCCACATGGTATGTTAACTTTTCCATTTACGACTGCAGTAGAACAGCTGTTGCCTGTAATCCAAGACAAATGATAGGGTTTAGGGCTGTAAAATTCTTAGTTGTTTGAATGGCCAAATGCATGTTACTGTGGCATGTGCGTATGTTTTGGCATTTTCAGTACTGGTCCCACCATTCCTAGTTAGCCACATAGTTGGTGATTGGGACTTCCTGGTTTAAAAACATTTCAAAAAATGCCAAAAAGAAATTGCCTAATGCTTCTGTTCTCGCTAGTAGCCTCATCTAGCTGAGTATCCACAGCCTTTGGGATTCTGTGATCAAGTGGTGGGAAACACTTGTGGCTGAACAGTGTTAACTCTTTTTGGTTAGATGTGAATGTTATCATGGTTATATAGAAAGAGCAATATTGATTATGTGAGCGTCAGTGAAGCATTTAGTTCTGTAGTAGCTTGAATGAGCAAGTAATCCATTTATTCCACATGAAAGGGAACTCATCTTTAACTTTGCTTCTTGTCTGAAGGGCAATGTGTGCAGGATTCCATGGCTGAAAGTACTGGCGGGCAAGTGGTACAGCAAGGTTTTCATGTCCCTGGGTTTTGTATACTCTTTCCTGGTAATGGCATGTTTCTTAATGGGAAGGTTTAAGTCTTATTAACTTTGCGCTCTGTTTTACTTTTTTGCAGAGGTCATACGGACACGGCTGCGAGAAGAAGGCACAAAATACAAGACTTTCATTCAGACAGCACGTCTGGTAGCACGTGAAGAAGGCTATCTCGCCTTCTATAGAGGACTCTTTGCCCAACTCATCCGGCAGATACCAAACACAGCCATTGTGTTGTCCACCTATGAGTTAATTGTGTATCTGTTAGAAGACCATGCAAAGTAGCGGATCCAAGACTCCTGTTACAGACTGTAGACCAATTTCTTTGTTGAACAAATAGTCCTTTAAGAGACTGATGCAGGTGGCAGTGCTGGTGGAAAAACTACAAGTCTGTGACCACCTGCTGGATATTTCCTTTTGGATTCATGCTTTCTGAAAGGTCTCAAGTCATTAACGTTAATAGTTAATTATAACTTTTTTTAACTTAATGATAATTAAACTGCTACTAAATTAAATTACACTATTTAATTTAAGTATATGTTTGTCCTTTTCCTTAAGCACAGCCATATGTGGTCAAGGAATGTACCTCATACTATCAAGTGATCTCTTGGACTGGTGTTCATTAAAACTATATTAAAACAGGAGAACTGGTTTGGAAATTTGAAACTCTGTCTTCTTACTGCTGGAGTCATGTCACTTTTTAGCACTGTAATAGCCTAATGCCCAAATAAGTTGGAGAGTTCTTGTGGTTTATTTAAGGTGCATCATTCATTGCTGTGTGAACATCCTGGAGTGTTCAAGTAGGACAATCTTGTAGTATGTTTCTCTGTTTCAATGGTATGAAATACGCACACCAGAATCTCTTAGAAAAGCCACTTACACTGGCAATATTGCTGGAATATGATTGTGGGAGGCTTTTAGTAAAAATTTAATTGCAGTACTATGTGCACCTATGCATGTGGGATACATGCTTATGCTGGTGTGTGTAAACAGACCTGTCATGACTTGGCTTTTAGACCTTGCTTTGGTGAAGGACTGAGAGCATAAGGACAGTCAGTGATTGTGGCCTGGCTGCCCTGCGGAAATTCCATGAGATGCAGCAATTTGGTCGTGTATCCTGACCTCAGCCTTTTACTATTATGGGGCTTTTTTGTATTACGTTTTCCTTATGCTTCAATGCTAGGGGTCTGGAGAATGGAAGAGAGGATAAGATAGGTCCCAAACACTATAGACTATGAATGCAGTTCTGGATTCTGCTTTACAATATGATACTCAGGAATGTGTCCCTCTTGATTCGATGTCCTTGTAGAGCAGTGCTTCAGATGGGAATGAGGTACTATGTTGTTTCATGGACATGTCAGTGGACTTAACACCAAAAAAAATCCACAGCCTATGTAAATAGTTTCTTTATGTCATTGATTTCTTACTGAAGGAAATAAGGGAAATAAGGACTCGCCAGCTTAGTGCAGCCTGTTGAACAGTCCTCACATTTCATATAGATATGATATCTGCCTTCTCCTTCAAAGACGCACTATTAAAGGGGTATTCTGTAGTAGTTGTCATGATACAGTTCTTACTTTTCCGTTATAAATCAAATATCCTGCATACTTAAGATTAGTCCTTTCATAAATATTAGAATATGCTTTTAATTTTAGTAAATTTTAGTCTCTTTACCACTTGTATTGCAGCAGTACCTTGCAATTAAAGTACTGTATATGAATAATTACTGATAGTGCAGGATAAAATATTTTAGAACTCAAATGGGTAGATTTGTGTTTTGCTGTGGCCATACTATGCTCTCCTATTCATTAGTGTCATTTGCTTTGGCAGCTGAGACAAACACTACAGCATTTGAGCCCACCTTCAGTCTTCCCTGCTGTTGAACTGAACAATGAGCTTCTCATGATTTGAGCAGGTGTTGAGTTCTTGAGCATAAACAAGTGTTTACGGACATCTTTGACTTCAAGGACCATATACAGCGGAGGTGGTGTTTGGACTTGGAAGGATCATGCAAAGCATTAAGAAACAGCCTAGTAGTGAGTAGGGCTGTCTTTTGTAAGGTAAAGTTTTCAGGCTAGTATTTTGTTGCAGAAATATAATGGATTGATAACTGGATTCAAACCTTCACGTTTGTTCTCATTAGAACCTAGCAGATGACTGGTACTTGAGGTCATATTTGACATCAGTGTGATGTAGGAGCATAGTGCAAAGAGGGTAAAATGTGTGTATACCTCATTATGAGGCAAAACTGCAAAAATAACTCATTTCTATTATGTCTTACTGAAAAGAACATATCACATTACCCCTAAGCTAAAATAGGAAACAGTTGAGTAACTAAAAACTGGCATGGCTTTTTTTATGGAGATGATGAGCAGCAAAAGCTTCAGTCTCTGTATAGGAGTCAAAACTGTCATACAGTGCTGTTTCTATTTTCGAGAACTAGGACACTTGTGCTGCCACTTTGAAACATTTTCAGAGATTTGCTTTCTTAAATTAGTATTCCTCTGTACTTACAGTACTCTAGCTCACTTTTAAAATGTTAGTCAAATGTGTAGACTGCTGATATCTTTTGGGAATGAGGGGAGGGAACTCAAACCCTTATGAGGAGTTTGGGACTTGGTAAGAGAGAAAGCAAGAGAAAGTGAACAAATTTTTGTTCTGCCTAAATCTGATGGAAAATCAGGAATTCTGATGGATTTTTGGTTTTGTTCTTTAAGCTTTGCTGCCAACCCTGACAGAATTAGTCTTAATTCGATAGGGAGTTAATAAGCTGTATTGGGAGCTAATAGAATTTCTGAATTAGTATAATTTACTCCTTTTTCCTTCCTCTCTCTACTAGAATTTTTAAAATTCACTAGCCCTTGATTCCTTAACCCTGTAAAGAGTTAACATTTTTAGGTGATGCTCTGTGAGCAATCCCATTGATGTCACTGAGTACGGAATAAGCCTATTACCAGAGGGAAGAATTGGAAGTAGTTTTTTTTCCAAAGGGATCTCTGAATTTAAAAATAACCAACCTTTCTCTGGTTGTGAAAGAAAAAACGAAAAGCTTTTTTCACTGTTCATTCCACTTCTTCAACTTCCACAGAGGGTGAATTTCATGGAAGGTAGGTAAATTTATTACTGGCTAGAATTTCCTGGGCAGTTTCCCTCCAGGTTTAGGCTTCATTACTAAACCCTTTGTAGCTTAATTATCAGTAACGTGATGAAACTATGGTTGTATTTGAAGTGACCACAAAGTTTCCATTAACTTTACCAGGACCGAGTCTGTTCCTGTTCATAAATTAACAGTTAAATTGAAATTATAAGCACACTGTTTCTACAATAGTACAAGCTACTCATATTGGTTAATTTAGCTTTGGAAGCATTTCTTTGGCATTTGAAGATGTCTCAAGTCCTTACACTGTAAGACTTACTGCCTCCTTTTAGGTGTCCATGGTTGCCTTGATATCCCTCAAAATTATCTGCATTTATCTGATGGTTGTGATACATGCTTGTATTGTGATTGTGCCCCTGACCGTGATTTATAGTTGCTTTGCGCAAGTTCCTCATTAGCTCCTTTTAGGAGGAAACTTTTGGTAAACAATGGTTGGACTGATACTACAGATGTAGTTGATAGGGAGGGAGGGACTTCTGTAGAAAAAATAGACAAGCTCTCAAGTACAGAAGTCCTAGAGGACTTGCAGAAGGGCTTGATGTGCCAAATGACTATGTTGTTCTTCCTCCTTTCCCTATCATTTGGTCTCATAATCCCTAAATAAGTGAGCTAAACAATGGAAGAGAGATGGAAAAATTTGATCCCTCACATTTATCAAGAGGAAATAGTCACTGTTATTCCATATGATTAATTTCCATGGTTAAATCTGTGGAGATAGAAATGGAACAGTTAAGATCTCAACCACAGTTAAGACAAGCTTAAAAGTACAGCTTAATTCCAGTACAAATACTTGTCTATGAAGGGCTTTTCCATTTGTGGCTTTTTAAAAACATGATGTTGACACAACTTGGTTCTCCTGAATTTTAAGCAGTTCTGTCTATTGTGCTGAGAGGTTTTTATCTTTTTAACTAGGAAAACAGCTATGCAATTTGAGGCAGGGTCAGTCTCATATTTTGGAGAGGTCTTAACCTTCATGTCAAACCACCAACTGCTTCCAGTTCTGTAAGAACAGTGAATCCCACCCACGCGTGCTGAGAGGGGCAGAGCATAAATAGGTGTTACTTTGCTTTCTAGGGGAGAGCTTCTGAACAAAGCCTGACCTGGGAACTACTCCCATCAGAGACCTGAGGGCTTTCTGCAAAACTGTGTTGTTTATCAATCTATCCAGAGGGAGGGAGAATCTAGAGCAGCAGTCTTCAACTTCTGGCTCACAGGTAACAACTGCCCACGAAGCCCAGTGCTTTAATTCCTGCTCCACTTGCCACACTATCCCTTGGCTAAAGCAAGGTGTTATTTGCAGCACATGGTTTACTGGGTAGAGTTGATCAGGGACCACAAAAGGGCGATAACCTGTGCTCTAAAATCAGTGTGTGGGGGGTACAGTAGTGTAATTGGAGGGAGCTTCCATTTTCCCAGCCCACTAGGTGGTTTGGTAGGAAAGTACATCCTAATAGAGAACCTCTTCTCTTGGAACTGTCTCTTCTTCCTCTGACCCCATTTTGTTTCCATAATTCTCTGAACAGCTATCCTTTTTCCTCAAAAATTTAATTGCCAGGTCTCTGCCTTGTTGTAGACCCCGTTCTTTCTAGTTTCGTTTGTGCAAGCGGCCCTCGGGGGGAAATCCTTAGGTGGAGGTTTTAAAAGCCTTTCCCCAGGCCCGGGCCTGTAGCAGTGTAAGTCCCCGGCTGCTGCAGCCACCCTTCACCGGCCCTGCGCGGTCTCTCGCTGCGGCAGGGCCGGCACCTAAAGGGGCTGGAGCTGCTTTTGTAATACAGAAGGTGCCGCGTCTAAATTTAGGAAAAGAAAGGGGAAAAAAAAAAAAGCTGGTAGAACTCGGCGCCGGGCCAGGCACGACGGGCCTCCCT
>NW_009221791.1:0-5847 GCF_000690835.1 Fulmarus glacialis
CCCCCCCCGTGCTGCAGTTCTACACGATGCACTTGATTCTTCAAAGCCTGTTTTCTAGACTGCCTGCTCTTCGAATCAGCAAATTAACAGAAGATAGAGTAATTACTGGTTCACCTTGAAGCAAAGATCAGAAACACACTACAGCTCAGCCAGAGCTGATTAGTATTGAATCTGGGGTTTATTATTAACTAAAACCCAAACTTTCTCCAGTGGTCACACAGGGTACATGCTGCATACCGTAACACAGCTCAAGCAAATCCAGGGTAGCTACAACAGGAATGCTGTTGACTGACCCAATCCAGACCAAAAAACATTAGCATCCCTACTGTAAAAGGACCCCCACTCACAAATTTAAAACATAGCACTCAGCTACCCCACCCGAGCCACGCTGGTGATAACACACTTCCTGAACTGAAAGATAAAATTAGCAGCTAATTTGTTAGCTCCTCTCCCTTTAGTAAGTCAACCTGTCATGATTGCTCTGCATTCAACTGATGGCAAATGCTTTTGCAGTTGTGCATTAGGTCTATTTGTTTTTCTCCAGCTCAAGAAACACCTTTGTCACACTTCTTTATTTTCTCCAAGAGCAAAGGAAACGAGAAGTTGAAATGGATGCTGCTTGATGTGAGAACATGTTTATTGGACTATGGGTAGACTAGAGCCAAGATAAAGTCAGCATTATAAAGAGAACCATAGACTTTGGGACAAAGGTTCAGGGCAAAATGTTTTGCTGCCAACTCATGGGAAACAGCAGTCAGACCCAGAAAACTAGCTAACTGTTATTATCCTTGAAATTATAATAAGGGGCACATTCTGACCAGAATCTGAGATCCGCGCGCTGCTACGCACTGAAACAATTCAGTGCTTTCATTCTGCTATGCTGAAAGTGGAAATTCGATGTATTAGAGGTTGCTAATTAGATTGATACCCACTTAATATTTCACATCTCACTTCTATTTACTCAGTAATGTAACCATTTGCCCCTCTAGCAATAACGATCTTTCAGCCTAAAAACAAATAGGATATTTACTATGTTTTCAATGTATTTGTTTATTTTTATGCTGTAAGAATCCCTCTTAATCCTGCCACATTTACTCTCGAGCCTCCTTTGATTCGATGCCCATCGAAATATCAGGTGGAATAAAGGTCACTAACACTAATAAACTTCCCTGAAGCCAAACCACATGGTGTACCAGCGGACAGCTGAGTAATAGCATTGCCACTGAGACTAGTCTGAACTCCAGTGCTTTACTTTACATGATGAAATCAAGGAACCACGGCAGCCCCTAAGTGGGAATAGTGCAAATAAACCTTAAAGCCAGATGCTGGACAATATGATTCCATAAACACAGTTGCCAATATACCGCCCAGGCTCTTCATTTAAGAATGTTCATTTACAGTTAATGGCTTTTAACTCCTTTCAAGCAAAAAAATCCAAGACAAGTCATAAGTCTGTCAACTGGGCAGCTACTCGGCAAGCTATTAATAAACTACTATAGGAACATCACATGAGTCACGTCTCTCAACCTTTCTGGTCCCTGTTACATCTCCATTCATTTACCAGTTCTCTGTGCTTCACTACAAGCTCTAAAGCCAAACAGACACAGGGATTTGGGGTATTTCTTGTTGTTCTGCAGCACCTTCATTGGTAGGGGTTGGCCCAGCAGGAGAAAAACATGGATATAAATAATCACAGCTTTAACTGATACGACTTTCTCCTTTCACTTGTTTAGATCAATATTGCTATCAACTGGTGCCATCAACTGGTAAATGGAAAAAAACTGATAAAAGCTACATATATTTGCTCTGCAAGATTTGTACAAAGCATTCTGCAATAGCTCTTCATAATTTTATTAACAATGAAGTAAGGGCACCTTACACTACACACGTGTGAGCTGAGCATCCTGATGGATTATTTCGTTCTAGCACCACCTTTAACCTCAAATCACTTGGACCTTCCCGGGGACAGCTGCATACCTCATGAGGGGTCCCACACGATGGCCAAGCCAAGCCCCCTGCCACACCGCTCTGCTCCTCTCTGAGCTATTTCTTTTCTCCGAGTTCCATGAAATGAACTGGTGCCACAACATATTATGCGAATGCAAGAGCCTGGAGAAAGGATGCGGCGGGGAAGAAGCAGCAATTCTTAGGTGGCTTTGCCACTGCTAGTGGCATCTGATAGACAAGGTCACCATGGCATGTCATTGGAGCTCGTGCTCAAATGCGTTTTACATGTGAATCCAAGCAAGTGGTCCTGTCCTGGTTTCCTTCAACTTCCCGTTTTCTAAAGGTATGTTCTGGAGAGCCACCAGAAAACACACACAGAGGAGCAATGTCAGAGGCAAGAAATATCCACTGAGGGGAAAAAAGGCAAAACAATCAAAGAAACGTAATTATGTCTTACCACTTTCCTTGTGTGCTGCTTGTCTCCCCTTCACCCTCCTTGCATTTGGGTTTACATACCTGGTTCCTCCTGCCAATCCGATTTGGTGCAGGAGACTTCGAGGGGGATTTGACATTTTGAGAGTTCCCGCCATTTTCAGCAATCTTCCCCACATTCATCACTGCTGACATCATGGCGTCAATGGAGGACAAGTCTGCTCCGTCCAAACTGTTTGGTGAACTTGGTGATACCTTGTAGCTGTTTAAGCTTTCCAGCTGCTTGTCTGGAATTAAAAACAAAACCACACATAGGAGTTGCTAGGCCATCTGAAAAAAAACTACAGTATTTTCAGCTGCCTGTAACTCGCATCACACTGGATCTGCTGGATCATTATGGAGCACAGGCAACAGCCCATAATAATGGGAGTTCTTGTAACAGGGAAAGTTTCTCATATTGGAACACATAGGACAAGGTGTACATTTCTTCTCATAGTACATTCACGTTATCTTCATTTTCAACCTTAACTCAGTATGGGGCTTGTAGAGTGATTTACCTTAAACTCTCTTGTTGTAAAATGGTATTATTCATGGTACCTTGTGATCACCATGAACTAGTAGAGCAGTACTGATGAATACACGCTCTGGCAAGCACAATCATTCAAGCAAGGACGTGTTTTGAGCAGAACTGCACAATTAAGGCATTAGTAACACAGTGTAGGGTACTGGGTTCTCTTTCTAGCACAGCTTAAGCGAGCTCTGTATACGGAATAAGTTAAATTAGCAAAATCCAACTAAAACAAAATCCCAAATCCCCCCCCCCCAAAATGCCTCTTTATTGCCACAGCTGGCATCTACGTAGATTTTTTTTCTTTTTGGTCTACCAAGCCATAGTAGTCCATGGAGCATATGTGTTACATCCACGGCTAATACCACAGCTAAAGTTGTTCAGATTCAGACTTCTGCAGCACATTCTGTATGTAGCAGGGATGCTCCTGTCTCAGATACCAAATTCAAAACACACCTACAATCTCATCTCTGGTTTCGCAACATACAGACATGTCAAACACATGGGTAAGGCCTTCCACTTTCCTCTTCACGAGTTTGAAAAGGAAAATGCTTTCTAATTAAACACTCCTTTCCCCCAAAAGAAGTCTCCCAAACAAACAGGAACACCCTGCAAGTCTATTGCTCTGCCACCTCTGGTGGAGAGCACAGAATCTTAATGTGTGCTGTGAGAAAGTCACTGTAACACAAGAGGATGTGAGGGTGAACAAGGAGGAACATGTCCGTCTGTGAACATTTGATCTCTGCTTAATACTGTCTTTGGAAGATAAGTTTGAGCATTATAAACAGGTGGTTTTTTGAGGCTAAGTAATGTGGTGCCAAGTTACTGGGAGCCAAGAAAATCTTAGTTTGGAAGCCTGTAGTGGTAGCTGAGTATTTATGTACCCACGCTTCTGCTCAACCTATTTTATACTTTTCAGACAGACAAAGGTTAGTGATGGGGAAAGAAATGTACGCTTCTCTTATGTATCTTATACTCTTCACACGGATAAGGGGTATGGATGGGTAAGAAATGTTTCTACAAGCCTTAATCAATGCCCTAATTTAGAGAGTCACACAGAGCTAGTCAAACCAGTTACCTTCATTTTTATCCCCTGATTGACTGTGGCTCTCTTCTTGGTTGCTGGTCTCCTCACTTAGTGTAGTATGTATAGTAGCGTCTGGCTCTTCAGCCTCTTCTTCAGCAGCACCCTCTAGCACTGCATGAGGAAGAAGGGAAAAAGAGAAAAGGAGTAAGTTTTTTCTGGAAGCCATTTTAGCAAAATAAGACTACAGCCCTTTAGTTTGAGGGCTCCCCTGACTGGTACATAGGTCTGATGACAGAAGCATGTAAACAGTGCCGGTGCAGCCAAGCGCCCACTCCCACGAGTGGCTGGGCACTGGGCTGGATGATGCTGCTGCCTCTGCCAGTGGTGAAACCTGGGCAAACAAAGAGAGGAAACCCTTACCGGCTTGGTCGCCAGTATTCAGCCAGCAAAAAGAGGAGGAGCGAGAGAAGGAGAGAGCAAGCTAGCGTTATCACTGATGGTCGTGACATTTGGTTAAGAAGTTGGAAGAATATTCTGCAACTAGAGAATTTAAGTAATTCGCTTTCATACACACACTCCTCTCCCCTTCTCTTCTTGGAGGATTAACATTTACTCCAGCACATGGATTCATGGTGACCTTTTTTTTCCTTCTACAGTGGTGAAACGACTACTGAGTTTTCTGGGACCATTTGGCACATTCCTCACACCCACTGCCCAAGGTTTCCAGATGAGTTGAGGACATAAGCAACTATCGTATGTGCCGACTGAATTTCTCCACACCCCTTTGTGAAACCACAAACTTATCATGCTATTGTTGGGGTTTCAGGAAGGATGCCTGTTCTGGCTGGAGAATGACAGGGCGGTTAAACATCATTTTTAGAGGTGACAGGGAATGATCAATGGATGAGAAACAGAGGAGTCCTCTGCCCACGGCACCCATGGCGATAGCCTCTGGGAAAGGTTATTCATAATATGGAAAACTACTGATACATTTTAAATGGAGAAATACACCTTTATAACCTTACAAGCAAAATATTTATTTAATTATGGAAACGAACACACTGTGGACATTTCATCATCTCAGATTTACAAATCGCATCCAGCAAACTTAATACAGGTTTTCCTTTTTTCAGAAAGCAGAGACCATCGGCCTCAAACGGTTAACTCAACAGGGTTTCTTCCTTTTAAAAAAACATATTCTCAAGGATGACATGCAAATCAGTCACATCACACATCTTCAAATGCTGTTTGAACAGCATTTGCAAACAATAAATGACTAAGTTATCCCAACTACTGACGTTCTAGAGCGCACAAGAAAAGGCAGACAAAGGGCCCGGCTTCTGTCAAGCAGTTCCTCATTTCATGCAATGCCAGACAAAGCAGCAGATTCAAGCTTCCTACGTGTAACTGCCGACCCTCTTAGGAGCAGCACATAGATGATTTGAGATAGTGAACCAGCACAGCCTAGAGACAAAACTTAGGACCCGACTAAGCCCAGTGTCTAAGGCTCTGGATAACATCAGCTTTTTAACAAACATTGTTTTCAATTTGCATCTTCAAAAACAGACAAAAAGACTATTTTTATGCCAACCTGAACAACTCGAGGTAACTCTTCCCTAGTAATTTTTGTACTTTTCTGCTAAGAAAACTCTAGTGGTCCCTGCGACACAGGGATTTCTTGATCCAAGGTGAGGCCAAGCACCCATCCTTCTGTATTTTACCCAGTAGTTAGGGGAGCTGTTTATTTGTTTGTCTTTATTTTGTTTGTCCTTAACTGCTATAACTTTGCTGTTATTCTGTTTGTTTTTAAAAAAGGTCCATCTCATTTAAGAGCCACACAGTAATTCCCCCCCCCCCCACTCCCCCGCCCTCT
>NW_009221791.1:5878-39876 GCF_000690835.1 Fulmarus glacialis
CCTTTTTTTAACCACTTATGTGGTAGCTGACTTAATTTTGAATAGAATAAGCACAAGAGTTATTTTCGAGACTGGCCTAAATGTTCTTAGTTGCTTGCTTTATCTGCTTAGTACCACCAAAAATAAGGACCAGTTTCAATTATTTGGAGGGATTTCTGTTAAAACAATGCAAATAAGTGCTATAGTCCTTAAAAAACCCCAACCAAACAAAACAACTCTTCCTTCCAAAGTAGATCTATTCATTCCTCTTTCAGTCAATATCTAGGATATTAATGTCACCACTGATTCATCCTGGAAAAAGTCAATCTATTGTGTAACTGTGAAGACTCCTGCATCGGCCAAGGTAACTTTAAGATAGCTGAGCAGCTTCCCAGAGAACTAGAGTCAGAATTCCTAGTGCTGCTTTTAGCAACAGTGAAAATGGGAGATGTTCATCACAAAGAGAAGAGGCAGGCATACATGCACACATTAACAAACCCACCTCCCGTTTTAGAAACGCCTGCCAGCTTGCCCTCTGTTCTTCTTTCAGGAGGAAAACTATGTATTGTGCTATTACAGCCTTTCATGATTTCTATGAAACAAGTTATTTTATTTCTGAATCTAAATATCTTCCTGCTAACGCAAACAAAGATGTATAGTCACAGATCTTGTTTTTACAACTGTTTTCCGTACATAAAAAATTTCCTATTTTGGAAGCAGTTGAAAGATTACAACTTTCAATTTCTGCAAAATTACAATTACAATTTCCGCAAAAATAAGTATTATTGTTGCATGCTTTTATTTACATATGTATTTTTCACTCTCTTGCATGAAGCAAAAATGCACTACTGAAACAAAGACAACTGTATGAGCAGCACACACCGATTTCAGAAGCATAACTTTCTATTTGCAATAGGATATAGAAACAATAAGAATACTGGGCCAAATCACTCCTTCCTGTGGGAAAACCTGTGGCAGAGTGCCTTTAGGCATGAACATACTGAGAGATTTCTCTTGCAGCTTTTTTTTTTTTTTTCTTTTTTTTTTCTTTAAATAAATGCATCACTGAGGATGCGGAAGTGGGTTTTTTTTCCACGGTACCTATGAAACTCAGGCAGCAACCAGCACAGACGCCCTATGCCATGCTGCCTTCAGGACTGCAATGCCCCTGCTTGGAGGTCGTGCTGATGGAGCCTTCTTCCTCTCTCTCCCCAAAAGAAAACAAAGACCTCCAGGAAAGAGGACAAACAGGAAATAAGCTGGCAAACAGTGCAGCCTCAGGTTGCATTCAACTTCGGACCAAAGCCTCTAGGAAACAGGGAAGTGGTCACAAGCATTCAAGTAATCTTCTACTTTGAAGAAACCCCCCAGTGTCACAGTCATCCGCCTTGAAAAGAAGGAAAAGTAGAGAGCAAGCAACAGAGCAAGAGTGCTAACACATGTCGGGGGGAGGGGGAGTGACCAAACAAAACAACACAGCAGCCTTCTTTGCATGGCCGCACCAAGAGACCCGACTCTTCTGCGCGAAGGTGTCCCCTCCACTTGATGATGTTGCTGAAACCATGAAACTGGGGCAACTTCGATCCCACAGAGAAACCTGAGGGGCCTTTAGCTCCTGCTTCTGACAGAGTCCCACCCGTGATGCCCCACATAACCAGCTAATGGGAGAGCCACTGAGAGAGCAGAGAGCTAAAAAAACAGAAAAAAGCCTTGTTGCTTCCCATTCAGTCTGTACAGGAAGACACTTGCTAGACCTATTTCCTCCTTTGGGATGAAGTGTGACTCCACTGTATGTTAAAGCTGAGCCCATCAACAGTTACTTCCCCTCTATGCTTATGTGTATTTATTTGTATTTAATTTTCTTGTTTTAAGACCACTCTCAACAGTTATAGCTGCTTCTCCTTCTGGTGAAGAGCATCACAGATGAAGCAAAAAGGAGAACACGGGCCACAGGGGAAGGAAGAAGAAAGGAGAAGAAATGATGAGTCTTCAGTCACAGTCACTTGACTTGCCATCAAGAGGCGGCTACACAAGCACAGAGCAGCACGTCCTGGCCCCTGGGAGCTGGTACAAGTCTCTGCTCCAGATTGCTCCACTGTCTTTGCACATGAGCTCTCCCTTTGGAATAGATAGGAAGAAACACACAATACAGGCAAGGAGGGGGAAAACCTGGTGTGTAGCACAAAGCTGCTCATTGTTCTGCCTTCCAAAAAAAATCCACATTAACGTTAAAGTAGAAGCCATGCACTAATTGGGCCAGGGAAAGATTAACACTCTCAGCCAAATACTTTTATTGGTTTCATTAAACATGCCATAGTACGCAGTACAGAACACAGGGGGGAGGAGAAACAGGGGAAACAAATGACAGTTTTAGGAATGTGCACCCCCACACACATGCATTTCAAACCACTTTTTCCCGTGAGGCCCAAACAGGAATCCTGAGCCTTCTTCATCATTTCCATCTTAGCAATGCTATTAGCTTATCCAAGGCTTTCCCACTGTTTTTTTTCTAAGTGGTAGAAAAAACCCCAAGGATCATTTAAATGAAGGCCAGACCTTCTAGTATACAAATTTAGACAAGAAAAGAACTTCAAAGAGGGATATCACATTTGAATAAACAAAAGTTTACCATTTACCCTTGAGATTATAATACCTAAGAATCGCTACGCCGTACTCCAAACGGTTTCTGATGCACTGGTCTCCTACTAAGCTTCTACACAGAGGAGCAGATTTTACTCCCAGAGCACATGGCGACACTCCCAAGCACAAATGGTCACTCCCACTCCAAGAGATGCGCACAATCACCCGCACTACATTTTGAACGTGATTTTGCATCAAAGCTGGCAGGAAGGAAAGAGGGTGAAAAGGCATCATGTGGGAAGAAAAAAGGGTTAACACTATTCAAAGCACTGCCTCAAGGCAAAGGAAAACCAAACGAAAAAAGTTTTCCCGACTGACCTTTTTAATACCAACTCTGCCCTTGCTACTGAAGTGTTGGTGCTGACTCGGCACCCCAGCGGTAGAGAATTATACTGGCAGCGTCACCTCACTGTCACCACTGCTGGAGCACCAGTACAGAGCAGCCTATGGGGAAAGGAAGACAAGCATAAAAAGAAAAGACAGTGGCATGGGAGTATCTGGTGGTCGTTCTTTCACTTAGCATTCGGTAAAAACTAAGAATGTTACCCCAAAGGTTTTGAACTTGTACCTGTAACTAATGTTTTCCTCTAGGGAAAAACAAAAACAAACCAAACAAACCCTAAAAGACAACAACCAAAAGCAGCAACATCTCTTGAAAGGTACTCTCTGAGCACCAAAAGACAGACTGCTCCTCTTGCTACGAACTCTCTGAGCTGTTAGCAATACAATTTTTACCTGTGTTAGTGCACTTATAATACTTTGCTTCCTAAAATAACCCTACAAATCCACAACATCCATATGCCTTTTCTTACCTAACATGTACACAGACAGATAGATCCAGACACAGAATAAACAAGTGAAGCACTTGCTCATGGCCATGGCTTAAAACTGAGCTAGGGACCACCTTCTGTTTTGGGGGTGGGGCAGGGGAAGAAGCACCAAACAGGAACAAGATGACCCCCATATTTCCAGATTATTTTGTATCCTGTTACTACAACACCTCAACAGTAAGGCTCAATTTTAAATATTCAAACGTATTTACTACTCCTGTTTTATTTTCTTGCATGCATGATAGAATACGTGCGTGCATTTAGTTTTTATGTAGGTTTTGAAAATCACCTTCTGACGACTTATGGACCACTAATGGTCCTCAGGACTTTGGCTCAGATGACCAAAAGCATCTCTCCATAAAGCATACCAGAATTTGACCTTAGTTAATGCCTTAAGTGAATAACAACTCTGAATCACCATGATACTCTGGTATTACATTGATGTAATACACTGAAAACAAGGAAGCTATTCTAATCTAACAGTGAGATGCCTTACCGGCAAAGCACGGGTTTCCTGGATGAAATTCACCTATATGGTCCAACTGGTTTACAGCAACGCACAGAGACACCAGGCAGCCTTAATATAAAATGCATTCGTACCTATTTTCTTGCCCCTGCGCTCAATTTGCTAACTTGAACAGGGTACCCATGTTTGCTCCTTTCGCAAGCGCTGTGTGCTGTGGGAACTGCCCTCACGCAGGAGCCTGTGGTCTTGCTAGGCTAGAAATGAGAACCAAGGCATATGCTGCTCCAGCACCGAGAGCAAAAGCAAAACCCGATGGCCCCCAGGCTCCCAACAGGAAAGCCTAGGTCTCCGCCAGCACGCTCGGTAGGTGCCTCGGTAGGGTTTGATCCGAGCCTGCACTGAGCTCCTGACCAGCACTGCCATTCTCGGGGACGGCAGCGCCACACAAAATGCACAGCACCACAAGAGCTGCAATAACCTGCAGCCGCATTTAGGCTCAACAGCTGCTGATGAATTTTGAGATTTTTCTAACGCCTTAGCCCTCCTCCCCCCCAACCAAAGAAGTATTTACGAGCTGTTCCTCATCCTCACTGTTCGTATCAACTTGTGGGTGAGCACCTGGCGCTCCAGGAAGCCTTTGTCACCGAATTGCAGTCAGCTTCGAGAGCTTGTTCAAGCAAAACGGATACTGAGATTTGAAGACAGCTTAACAAACCTGGGGCCACGAGCACCACTTTTAGACACATGAAAAAATAAAGTCAGGGCAACAGCAGAGTAGAACAAGTAGCTGTAAGCAGACATCCCTCTACGCCTTCCCATGTAGACAACTGCAAACACCCCTCCATCCTCATCCTTGCCTGCCCATGCAGCCGCCCGGAGGCCAGCAGGGAGGGGGCCCGGCTTCCCCCTGTCACTGGGAACCACGGCGACGCAGGGGGAACACGGGACAAGATGGGCCTTGGGCCTCACCCGGCACATCCCCTCCCCTGCGCCCTCCCTGCCGGCTGAGGAGGGACACAAAAGCAATACTGTCTGTCCTTATAAGCTCTGCTTTACATGTGTTCGGGGAGCGGGGACAGCTGTGCGGACGGCTCACAGAGTTCCAGGAAGTCGATGTGTTTCTTGGCTTTGACTCCAGTTTATTTGCCTTAGATGAAGTGGCGACCCGAGAAAGTCCCTTCGTGTCCCCCCCGGGCTGGCACTGGCCGCAGCAGGGCGGTGCTCCTTGGGACACAGCCCGGGGTCTCTCCCCACACCGATCAGCCTTCCCCAGTCCGGCCGCTGCATCTCTCCCTCGGGCCAGGGCTGGCTCAAATCCCACCAGGCAAGGGGACGGCCTTGGGATGCGGCGTGGGAGAGGGTGGGAGCCTGGAGCTGAGCCAGGGACCGGAGGCAGCGGGCCCTGAAGGCTCTTCCCTCAGCAGGCGGGATGGAGGTGTCTCACAAAGGTGGGAATGGGTCAGGTGGCGTCACGCTGCCTGCCAAAACCACCACTGCTCCAAAGGAGCTGAGGACAAGGCAAGAGAGCGGAGGGGCAGAGAGAAGCTGAAGCGAGGACTAGCGGTCCACCCCCATCGCGTGTGTCTCCTTGCCCAGCAGGCCGAGGAAGAGGAGGCACACCTGCCCAAGGGGAGCCCCAGCGACCCCGGGGAAGCACGGCCCTGGGACACAAAACCCCGTCTGCTGCTGCTGCTGCCGCCTCAGACAAGCAAGAGGGGATGAGGGATGCAAAATGAGGAAACAATCTAAAACATAGCTCTGTGGGTTTGGTTTTTTTTTTTTTTTTTTCATTTTTGCTTTGCCCTGCCAAACCAAGTTAACTTAAAACCCTGAGCCGGGGGGGAAAGCTATAGGTTCATGTCCCATCACCTACACGGCTAAGCAAGCACTGTGCTGAGGGAATGAGATACTTGTCCAAGAGCCCGAGGGGTGAGCGAGACGGATTGCACTTGGGAGAGCCAGATGGAAAACATTTCTGAGTAACGGAGAAGGAAAGCGACCTCCCCTCCAAACAATCCAAACTACAGCACCCCTCAGCTCCGACTGAGGAGAGGCTACAGGGACGCGGCGCGGGCGAAGTGAGACACTGGGCTCAGCTGGGTAGCTGTGACGGAGATGCTGACATCCCCGACAATATATGGCCAGTCTAAAGCACGGGATATCTTGTCCTTTTAAGGTGGGCCAAGAGCAAGCATCTGTGCAGCAGCAGCACAGCTCCAGCCTGCCATCAATAGCCCCTGGTGTCACTGAAAAAACAGGGGCTCCTGTGCCATACCAACTGGCCATGCAGATGCCCAGGCACCCACCCCGAGAGGAGACAATCTGTCTGGTTGTTCCTCCGCACAGCATCATGGAAACAAGAAGGAGCAGTAGTAACAAGAGGAAGAAAAGCCACGAAACCATGCGGCCGGGCTGCTCGCTGGCAATTGGTGCCTGCAGCTGTCGGGGAGGGAGGGAGGGAGGCCCTGTCTCCGTCCCCATCCCTGTCCCTGTCCCTCGCCCTGTTGGCCAGCAGCTCTGCCAAGAGCAGCTTTGGACCCAGTACTCAAGGTGAAGGTTTAAAGCAAATCTCTGGAGGGGGAAACAAGGAAACGTTTCACCCCCTCATGCTTGCTCTTCACACGTAGCCAGAGCTGTGTGTGCGCAGCAAGGACGGGTTTGGCAGGGATTAGAGAGGCAGGATGAATCACGCTAAGGAAGATACAGAAAATCTCCTGTGCTAGTGCCCTGCTTCTTGTGCAGTGCCCTGGTTGTGATCCTCTTCCTCCAGGATGGATTTAAAGAGAGCTTCACAGAGGGCCTGAATGCACAGGCAATTTTACAAAAACCATTCTGGAAATAGGGTAAGCTAAACCAGGAAAAGACTCCTTCCTTTTGGAGTAGCTATGTCCCACATGGCATTTCACCACTGTAACTGCATCCACATGCTAGCAAATTTCCTTGCACAGGCAAGCCCAAGGGGGAGAGCGTTGGTTCACTTACCGCAGAGCCCCCAACGCATCCTTTGCAGCCTGACCGCGCTGTCTTTGCAGGGGATGCCAGCGCACCCTCTGCTTGGAGCACGGTACCAGGTAGCATGCCAAAGCACTTTACGCCTCGCAAGATAATGCAGTAAAACGATACACAACATGAGAAAAGAAAGAGTAGACATTACAGGGATTAAAACTCATTTCCTGGTGGTAGCGTTGTCAACCATCATGATTTTATCACGAGCCCTGTAAAAATCTGATGGTGTTACATTACTGCACAAAAATCTCAAACTTTTTTTTTTTAAGTCAAAGTTCTAGTTTTCCGGGTTGTGGAGAAAGGACAGAAACATTACATGCTCAGCAAAATACAAAAAGCAAATTGAAGTGAACAGATTAATTTTAAAGCCTCAAGGTTTTAAGGATAATCATGATCTCAGATGCTCAACCTGTAATTTCTTAACACACAGGGATAGCAACACAGAGTGTCCCTTCTTTACACAGCACGTTTTGTACCCCAGAACATATACCTTCCAAAACTAAAATGGCTTTTTTCTTTTTTAAAGAGGGAGAAGAATCGCAACATCTCAGCACGTTTCTAATGTTTTATTTAAAAGCCAACACAGCTGCACTTTAATGCACTTTAAAGATGAGAACCTCCACCAAATTACCAAACTCGTTTTAAGCAGAAAGATTCAACATGCAAATATTTTGCAGAGAGAATGATTCAAGAGTTTGCAGCTCTTCTCGCTGCTCTTTTCCAGGGAGCATGACTTGCTGACAGGATTAACTACTGCCAGGCTCACGAAGCTGGGAGACAGCTGCCACATGGCAGCCATTTATTACAAAGCTCCACTCCTCTAAAGTTAGGAAAGAGGCAGACTATTTCATCTGTGTTATCAGCAGGGTTCCTCTGCTCCACAGGCTTTAGTGACTAGGCTTTTTCTAAACAAACACCTCCTTTTCTCCCCCACCTTGTTAACATCATTATCTTCCTGTCTTCTGTTTCTGGTCAGCACAGGAACTATTCCCCCTATCACACTCTCCAAACAACAACAACAAAAAATCTATAATCAAAACAATTTAAAACGTTCAGAAACACACATACCCCCCAAAATAGATTTTTTAATTAGAGAGTTTTAGCTTGAAATTTTAAGAGGGGAAACCACATGCCACAGGGAGGGAAGAGAGATGTGCTGAAGCAAAGGGATTCAGAAGCGGGTTGTACAACCCTCACTCTCCCATCCACTCTAGGAGGCATTTGTAATGTCAGCCTCCAACTGCAATACCCAAAGCAGCTACGCAGCTTTTTCATGAGCAAGATAACCTGTAGCGCTCCTACCCAGCTTGTATCTCCACACCAGGCAGTCCCTCTGCAGACCCACAAGCCAAAGCCAACCCCTGCCCTGCACCGTATGAGGCAAAATAGGTCTCAAGTCAACCACCTCCTACAGTCTGCTAAGGACCAGGACCAGATATACACCATCTACATCATCTCCATGTGACAGTAAGCATAGATGACCATTGGTTGCCATTCTCCTGTTATTTTGAACCAGAGCTAAAAAAGACAAGCTAGCTGTTTAATTTTACCTGGCGTTCTAGATATTCTAGATACACATTTGCCATAGATGCCAGAGTACCACAAATCACTCAAACTGAGGCTTATTGCTTCCTCCAGGTGAAGGGAGAACGCAGCCTTGAGAAAAACATCTCTCTCCCACCACTGATGAACAAGTTGCCACAGTCTTGAGAGCATACCCACTGGCTTATACCAGCTGGGCAGGTAGCCTTCAGGGTTGTTTGCGGCGCTCTAAATTCTGAAATACAAAGTATCTTTCTTGGTTTAGTTAGGTAAATTAATTACAGCAGCAGATGGTGCTGGCAAGCCTCTCCAAGTAGACATCCTCACAAGAAAGCCACTGGGAAAATTTTAAACAGCAATGTTACTTGCCAATGGTGTTCTTCAGTACCAGTTTTCTTTCTATTTTGAAGTACACACAGTGAAACTAACCTGCGGGAGGTGCTTCCTGCACACCGACAAAATGAAACAGCATCTGTTAATTTTCATAGACTGCAACATGCATGCAAAAAAAGGGCACAGGGGATCCAGTTCAACAATTTCTTATGGAATTGAGAAGTTCCTCAGATTTATCAGATGAGTACAAGACGCCTTGTCAGAAACGATGTACCTCTATCTGACTTGAAAAAAGATGTATTGTCAAAACAAGAACTGCATACACACACATACCCCCCCCCCCCCCCCCCCCCCTTCATCCACAACCACATCCAGCTGCTGACCTTCCAAGTTCCTTGGCATATAGCCTTTGCTCTGGGACTTTAAAAGCCTAGCAGGCATTTCTAAAGGATTTTACAAAGTACACAGGCCCGGCCTTGTAAAACCTCATGAGGAATCCACGGAGGTCATCGTGGAGCTTAGACAGTCTGCAAACAGCATAATCCACGTGCTGGTGAGGTAAGGAATGACCAAAGTCAGGCGAATAGGCCTGAAGACTTCTGCAGCGGCTCCTCCAACAATGCTGTAAACCCTGAAGGAAATGCCTGCTGATCTTCAAAGCCCTTTAGTAGGAACAGCCTTAAGTTTCCTGAACATGAGCATTCTGGTTGCGAGGCCACAATCCTCTTATGCACGCAGAGAAAAATACAAAAACAAAGCAAACAAAAAAAATACAATCTACTAAGGTTAATAACTGCAAATAACAAGCGAGACTGACCCTCTACTCTGCAACGAGCTGTCGGATCCATCCAGCAAAGTTTTGATGCTTCTCAGCACAACAGCCACACGGATCAAGCAGCAGCTTACAATCTCTGCAGCTTTCCTTTTTCTATTCCAGGCAGTCCTCCACACGTTTAGACTCCTGGAACGCAATACTCAGTTGTTCGGACTAGGATGCTACAGCCTGTAGCTGTACAAGGTGTCCACTGTACACTGTAACTGCGCTGCTGGCAGAATTTTAGGTACAGCCTTCAGTCGCCTGACGGGCTGCACAGACGACCATGAGTAAAGGGGAGTCTGGACACCTGCACACTGCAAAGAATTGCAGGAAGTTTATTTCAGGAACGCTGGGGAAAAAAAAAGAACAGACAAAATTGTGAACAGGTTTCTTCAGTAAATGAAGTTTCAAGTTGCTATTCCTCCAGCCAAAAATGTCTGCTGCTACTCCAAAACCACCCTCCTCTTCCAAAAACACAATTCCACCACTAGTGCTTCACACACTGCCATCAAACAGATGATACAGACAATTCTTCCCCCAATTCACGTATGAAAAGGGAAACTCATTTCCTTCTGCTGACTACCATTGACATATAATATACCAAAACGTTAGCCTGAAACAAACTAGTATGAATTATGCATAGGTTCAAACCAATTCTGGGTAAAGTAGTAGTTGCAAGTGTTCACCATAGAGAAAAACGAATGACAACAACAAAAAAATTGACCAAGTGGCCTGTGCACCCACTCACATCCACCCCAATTTCTGCAGTAGGACAGCAAGAGTTTGCCAGTGGAACCTTGACTAATCACTTCCATATATGTTCACATAGCAAAGCAACATTTAAGTATCATAATCAGACCTATGATACTGAAATTCATACTTCTTTTGAGGAGTGATGTTTCCACATGAACATTTTCTCAGTCATATATACATACACACCCACACAGCCACTTTCTTTTAATTCTCAAAATGAAATCACCTTGCTTTACAGTTTTAAGCCAGTACATACTATCACAATATATATGTTTACATTAATCTTGCTGAGATCACTTAGAATCTACTCTATGACCAGAGGTGAACAAGACCTAAAGTGTTTTAAAAGAGCCACAAAGAAAAAAAAAAATCTGATATTGTTCTTTGATTAGGTTACAACTCTTTAAAGGAACAAACTGTATTTCTACCCGACTGACAGATCCCATCCTCCAAACTTCATATAAAAATGACGTTCATTCAGAGCAAAAGTAAAGGACAAAGAAAACCTCAACACCAGAACTCATACTTTCACTCAGATACTAAATAGCAGGAGCTATTTTCCACTTCCAGTTCAGACATTATTGTTTTGTAGTAAGTTTTATTTGCTTTATGGAGCTCAACCGTTCAATATAGAGAGATACAAGAGAAGAAGTCAAGAAATCGGTAGCTGTCTCACCTGTAAAGCAGAGAAGCGTGTATTTGAATGGGTTAAAACAAGAAACTAAAAGGACAAAGCAAGCAAACCACCAGCTAAATAAATAATTTTTCACTGTAAGGTGAAAAACTTTTCTTAATCTACCCACTCATTTCACACATGGTAATGTGCAACTATCATTCTACCAAAAATTAGAAGAGAGTCACCACCAGATGTTTCACTCGTTCCTTCATCTAAACTTTAAATGGGGTTTCTGAAGCTAGAAGATTTTGCCATCCCTAGTTACTGACAGCTGAAGACAGAAACTGGCGCCTTCCTCATCTGTTAGGGCCTGGCATGCCACGGAGGCTATGGAGGTAGGCACTCTCATAAACAGAAGTGGCCGCAGCAACATGTTCAGCATATTTCACAGCAAACTTGAGATGTTATTCAATACAGGTTTGACATAAAAAATATGAAAGCCGACAAGTTCAAAGGTTCCTGAGCAAATATACTCCTTTAAAACTTCCTAAAATCTCTAAATATGGATAATTTCTGAAGTAACAAGGTCTTTAAAATGCAGTAAGCAAGCTCCCCGAAGGGTGGGGTAATTGGGAGGGTTATCACACCTCTGGGGGAAGTCACAGGCTCTATCTTGGCAGTGTTTCATCCCTTCATACACCCAGGGGACTGATTAGTTCATGATAAGCAATTAGGCACCCTAGGGAGGACGGTTAACCGTCTTACCAAAACAGAAAGGCTGCACAAATGTAAGTCTCACTAGATTAAAGAAACACTATCTGAAGAACAGCAAATTTGTGTTTGTTCCCTTCTACTGGAACTAGCAAATACTACATTTTGCCTACATATGGCACACACAGATCTCAGAAATCCCAAATTTGAGCACGTACTTGCTGCTAAATTGGTAACAAATGCTCTGAAGCATTTTCTTTCCCAAGACACCAGTGCTGTGATGCAGGAAAAAAGGAGGAGGGACGGAGGGGAGGAATACAGTAAATAATGATTAGATGACTTGAACTAGCAATCTCATCCATTTAAATTCTCTTCCTCATTGCTAAATAGTCCCTAACCAAGGATCAGCTGCAGAAAGCGGGACCTGGAAAAGCTATATATGGCTGAATGCTGGTTGCATTTCAGAATGAAACCCCCAGTCAGCAGCAGCCCCACCATTACACACCCTGCTCCTAAAAAAGTTCTGGGAAGCTCCTGCCTGCTGTGAGGCTCGTGGTGAGGCACCTATGCGTATCACAATCCTACCCATGTTAAACATTTATCTCTGGTGAAGCAGAGGGATGAATTCACCTTTCGCCTGCCAACCGATGTAAAAGCTCCAACACACACCAGAGCTGCCGATGACGCTGTTTCTGACTTACATCAGGCCCAATGTATTTCAAAGTACTTCGACAGCTTAAAATACGAAAGAATGCTTTTCAATAAGACGACCCCCTGTTCTTTTCTGTCCTTTTATCTTTTCTTAACAGTTTGCCATCCAGTGATAGGAGGGAACCCCAGCTGCATAGCCTGGGCTTTTATCTTCTGCTGACCATGCAACAACACAAAGCTCAGTGCTGGATTTCCTGCTGCTTGCCTAAAGGGGCTGTTCAGCTTGTTTAAATATTACTTGCCTTGGGAGCCTTGGAGTTGTGCCCAAGCACTGTACTGTATCTTCCCAGCATCCATTTCAGCATGTACTTTAAAGGTCTTTAGGTTCGATGTACTATGCTCTCCCTCGCTACAGGAGGAGCCTGATGCCTCTAGAAAAAAAAAGAAAACCCACCCAACTCCTCCCTCTCTCCCCATTCCCCCCATTAATCCCTGTGCCTCATTCCGCTACACAGCTAACAGAAGTCCCTCTTCATCCCAAAAGCATGCAAACATATTTAGTCCAGTAAACCGAACCAATTGCAACCAAGGGAAAAGACATTCTGGTATGAAAGGCTACAGCTAGGAAGAAATCAGATGCCGTGTACCACGTACAGCAAGCTATCAATGCTCAGTGAGCAAACAACCGAGAAAGTACAGTAGCAAAAGCGGGCTTTTAAGCCGAGTTGTGGTACAGCAGCCTCTTGTCATGCTAAATTTGGGAAGTCTCCACAGTGGATTTTAGAAGAAAAGAATCTTCAAACACGACCTTCTCCAAATTTGCAAACTTAACATCAAGGCACTTTCTTCCCTCGTTCAGAGCACTGATGAAAATAAAACACAGCTTTTAAAAAAACAGAAAGGATATTCCAGTCTTTACGAATTCCTTCAGAAGCTCTCCTTTTCACAATTACTATGCCACAGAGAGGCTGAGTTCTGGCTACAAGGTCAGCAGGGAGATAACCTTGGCCAATAGAAATGATCTGCATCAGCCGAAGGCAGCACCAGGCGGCCACCCATTAAGCAGCCCGGCAGGCCTCACTGTTAACCTGTTTGCAGCCGATAACAGCTGATACGGATGGAGAAGGAGGAGATAAAAATTCAGATTCAAAATCTATTTGTGAAAGTTGTGGACAGAGCAGTTCGAATAAGGAAAACTTTAGTGAATACTGACTGAGAGAACTGTCCTGTAAAAAGATGTCTCTCATATTCCACGGCAGCTGAGATGCAAAATACGTGTACCCCCACAAGCTGACACAGAATTGCAGCTGCGAGGAAACTCAAGGCTAGAAGTGAAAACCTGTTTTTAATCCATTCTGCTTCCCTTCAGCCTGCAGTGTACAGACTGATTTAACCTGATGTAAGCCATGGCTGTTATTCAGAAGGACACACTGCCAGTCCTCACTTCACCCCGCAGCTCCGGCCACACGTTCTCCCTCCGGCCTCATGCCAGTCCTAGCGTTTGAACAACCACACGGTGATCCAGGGTCACGGAACTGAGCTGGTTTGGGATTTGCGTTTGTTTGGGGTTTTTTTTGTTTTTCACTTAAAAACGTACACACATACAGTTTCATCAACAGCCTTCACACAGGGGAGCTGAGACATCGTCAAATTACACCCTCTATTTGAGTGAGGGATGAGAGACCTGAGCAAGAATGTTGTTGGTAACTCTACTCCCGCGGTGCTGCAGTACCGGGGAAAGATGAAAAGATGTAGTGGAACGAACCCACAGCCGGCTCCATCTCCAGACTCCCTCCTCCTGCTCCCCCTCGCTTCCTTCTCTCCAGCTCAAGAGCTTGCTTGCAAACCCTCTGCCATAAAGAACACTCCTATTATTTAGAAGTCTACCTGAAGTTCAGTTCTCCAATTAAACCCAGTGAAAGTAAGTTCACAATAAAATAAAGTACCACAATTAAAATGTCTGCACCGCACCTCTCCCACGGCATCCCTGGAAGAGGGGAGCAAGAGAGCAAGAGCAGTCCCAGGCAATGAGTTAGTAATTTTCTGCTTACCTATCCAATTTCTCCTAGATCAAGGACTGGGTGTACCTTTTGCACAGTGCTAAGCACAAAGCAAACACAAGTCCAAAATATCCCCCTACCTCCCCGCCTCCCTCAGTCTTTACAGGGCTGAATTAAGCATCATTTTCAATGTTTTTGTTTGTTTGTAAACATTTGTAAATGACCCTTTCCCCATGCACAAAGACAAAATTTACCCGCCCCCAATATAACTCATGCTTCATTAAGTCACATCAGTAACAATGCTGAAACCGTCTGCCACCATGCGCCACCACATGTACCAACCACAGCTTCAGAGTCTCCAGAAAGTAGGGCAAGCAGCTCACCTGGAATCCTTTGGTACTTTAGAAACAGTATTTACAAACCTTGGGCCCTTGGACTTAACATACAGCACAGTGGGAATGGCACACATGCTCCCGCACGGGCAGCTGAGCCCCTCCAGAGAGCGGTATTTATTGTAAAATGCATCACCTTAAGGGGACGGGATGGGACAGAAGTGGAGAAAAGAAACCAAAGCTGCAGAGGGAAAGGACATGTTGCCTGGCTGCATGTCCTCAGGCGCTGCTAGCTCACATTGCTTGCACCATCTGATCGCTCAAAGCTAAACATGGAATGTAGGTAGCAAGTCATAAAGCTGCGCAGGGCTGGAGACGTGACCCATCAGCTGTTTCTGCATTATAATTACTGCACTGGAGCACAGCAGGACCAAAAGTTTGCCTCAGCAGATTTCTGCGACATTTTGGCTTGTTAAAAATGACAAGAAAGGCCGCATGCCGCTTTAAGATTTGCGATTACAGTCGCTTTTCCGCAGTCCCGGCATTCTCTGTTTAAAATCCCAATCCGCAAGGAAAGCAGAAGGCCCAGAACTATTTAGCTTCATTCAAAACAGCATTAAGAACTCAGATTTCATAGGGCTGTGCTCTCTTTCTCTCTCCCCCCTCCACAAGACAGAAAGGAGTTTCACACAAAGATGCAGGGAAGCAGTACTCCTGAACCACCATTCTCTGCATTTCTAAGCTGGTCTTGGCCATTTCCCCTTCAGGGCACTTCTGCTCCCTGGCTTTCTCTCGCTCTCTTTTTATTTTTAAAGTTTCTGCTACTAATAAAAAAAAAAAGAAAACCTTATTGCAATACCATCATTTCCTTGTATTATCATATTCTCTAGTGAACTGATTAATTCTCACGAGTGATCCTGACCCTCAGCTCCCACTGGGCCTCAAGTGATGCAAACCGTTTCTTTCAGCTCTTCCTCCATTTTATTTTTGTCCTAACATGCACCGAGTACAAATAGAAGACTAAGTTTTGCAAGTCTGGACTTAAAATGCAAATATGTTCCCTGTATAGCTGGAAAGGAGCACTTCACTTTTAGGCAAATTTCTGTAACATGCTCAGAATTAGGCAAAGCTCAAACAGAACAAGTCAGTAAAGAAATTATTTAAATCAATATGTATTCAACACATCTTACTGTCCAGGCTTTGCCCTACGAGTGAAGCATCAGTTATTAGAAGCACAGCTTGTCAGGCAGCGACATGAATTTTAGTGCAGCAGGTCAGCAGAGAAACAACAACAAAAATTGTTGAAGGACAGCACAAAAACCTGCAGCAGTACACAGCCACAGCGTTTCTGTTACATGAAACGTAGCAGGCAGTGTAAATCTGGGTAGCGCAGCCCCTTTCCAAATGACTGCCTTTAGGAGACCATGAGCATTCGCAGGCTGGAGGGATGCTTTCAGGAGGTCACTTAGAGCTACCTCAAGCTTCCTGTTTGACCCCACCTGCCCTCCCACCCATCCCTCAACCAAACAAAACAAAAATTTTAGCACTTTTTGCATATTTCCAGACAAAGATGCACTCAAAGCGAAATCGTTGAGAGAGCTGAATACAAAAGGGATATCCCCCAAACTTCAAAGATGCCATTTTTTGCAAGAGCAGAGAAGTACAGGGAAGCCAGGTGGTTAACGGGAGGGCAGGCAGAAGGGAAGAAGACATCAGTAAGCCACAAATGAGCTCGTAGGTAAGAAAAGCACGCTCGAGGCTAACAGACCAAAACTTCTGTTAGCACAAGAAGAGCACCCATCTCTAAGAAACCACTTCCTACCTTATCCTCCCCATCCCCTCCCTGATAGCCTTCTCCCTATTGTAATTCAGAACAGCCAGGCAACTGATCTCTAACCATCCATCAGAAGAATTGGCTAATACAATGTCACCCGGCCCACTACATGAACAAAAACCACCAACGAATCCAGCTAGTGGTTAACTGCAAATTTTTGCTTTACTGATGGTATTACACTGCCGAGGGTTCCCTCGCCTTTGCACATACACTGCCCTCTTAGAAACCCCCTCTGCTCAAACTCAGATTTACAAATACACGTACAGATATTCTACACATCTGCTTCCACCTGGTGGATTACCAGAGATGGAGACTGCAGCATTTTTAAAGCAAACGTGTAAACCCAACTCTAAAATTAGTTGCATGGTAATTCTGTGGGCAAGAGCAGAGGGGAAGAGTGGTTGGGCTCAGGGGGGAGGGGAAAGTTTGCAAGAAAAGGAATACGAATCGCTGAACTGTTTAACCCATTTTGAAATTCAGTTTTTTCTCTCTTGGAAAACAAACAAAAAATGGATTTTTCTTTCATTTTGAGGAGTTTCTCCAAACAGAGGAGGACAGAGCTATTCAATATTGCTCTGGGGTGCTTAACATGAACAAATTACTTCAATCGAGTGTCTTGTCAAAGAACTTAAAATACTCTTTCCACAGTATCCCCTTCCATAATCAAGCAAAAAAGGAGTTTTAAAATGCACATTAAAATACATATTATACATACGCACTGTATATAATCAAAACAAAACAAAATCCTAAAGTAATTTATTAATTGCTAGCCAGAACTACAGAAACCAGGGGTTCTTTTAACACTTCAGCAAAGCAAATGAGAAATGTCAGGGAGTATCCCGAGATACTCGCTGTTGTAAAACCTTTCAGGTCTGGTTTCTAAAAATTTCCTTGCTATGATACCTGCAAATGCAGCTTTGCAGCAACTTCCAGTTCCGTTTTCATATGCGTATTTTTAAAGATAGCAGCCGCCTTTGCCCTGCATATACAGCATCGGGGGTACTTCATTCTCTGTGGCCAAAGTTCCCAGAAAAGCCAACTCTGGAGATCCTAGGTGTGGCACATTCCTTTTTGCTCTAGATACTCCTCCTGACTGGAAGTGAAGGTAAATATTACTCCAGTCTCAATCTGTTTCCCTCTTGTACCCACAGCAGCTTAGTAAGATACAGTCAGCAGGCTATTGCAAATTACACTTAAGGGCTCATTACAAATCAAGGCCTCAGTCTTGCTAATGAATTGGCACTAATAGGCCCATTCTGTGGAAGAGACGCATTAGCTTCAACAGAAGCTACAAAGGTCCCAGTGCAAGCTGTGGTCTGCAAGAGAGGGCCACATGGCCCCTGCATCAGGAAGTTTGTTTACATCACATATGCCGGTATTTACAAACTTCTGGGCCTTTGTTTTTATTTAGGAGACTGGTGGTGTTTGGCAAGGTGAGCAAATCTTGTCAGACAACTTTCAAGCTACCCTTACTCCATATGGAACAGAAGCGCCTACAAAGTAAAGCACATTCACGAGAACAATGTTTTCATCTTACACTGACAAATCCCTCAACCAGAGATTCTATACTTGTACCTGTACATCACAGTGCAAGAGAAACGGTCACGCATTCCCCACGAGTTTTTTGCATGTGAGAGAAATGACAAATATATAGGTACACAAGGTGGCTAAATTGCTAACTCAGGATGTGGGACTAGGTTGCCAACTTCAGTATTCACAGAGCTGAACTGACTTACCCTGGTCTGGAGCAAGAGGGACACGAGGATGCTTGGCTTTCGCTGGGTCATGCACAGTCCTTTTTATCATCCGTATTGCAACAGACATTAAGAACAGACCGCACCAGAGAAATCACCATTGCCAATGAGTATCAGCTATGATAATAAATAGCTAGCTTATTCAATCGATAGCTATAACTGCAATCTCTGACCCGCTTTGCCCTTCCCAAATCTCAATGCCCCTGCATTACAGCTTTGAGGACCAGAAGAACAGGTCAAACTTTCTTCCCCTTTTTTAGGGATTCTAGGTTTGTTGTGTTTTTTTCTTCTTTCCAATAAGAAAAGAGAGGACATGAAAAAGAATTCAAAACCTGAAGTTACTTTTCCCTTAGCTGCATTCTTAGAAATGGCTGAAGAATTTTTTTTTTAATTACTTATTTTTCTTTCAACCAAAACAAATGTGGCCTGAAGCTAAACACCTGACATGCAGTGTTTCAGCACAAATGGTTAAAGCTTGGTGGAGCCACATGCAAGAGAAGACAGGGCCCGTAATAAAGTTGCCTGGTGATCTCCAAATGAAAATCCTCCTGGCAGCCCAGCTTCTTTCATGCAGAGGAACTTACTGACATTCTCCCTCCATTCCTGTCCCTGATGACTCTCTCAGTATACCTGGAAATTAGGAAGCTGACTAAGCTCCCTAAAAACTGGTCTGGTCAGTCCCAGTCACCCCTGCTCCAAAACGGTGAAAGCGGACGGTTTGACATCTCAGCAGATGAAGTCTCAGACTACACTAGTGGAATTGCCAGCAAACGTTAAAAGTATCTTTTTTTCCTCGAGTCCAGTTGCTATCACAGCCCCTCATCCCAAAAGTCACAAGAGATTTTCAATGCATTTTTGGGGTTGCTGACTTTAAGCCCGTAGGATAAACTCCACTCGTGGTTGTGCACGAGTCAGAAAATGTTTGCTTGGAAAAAGAGAGCAGAAAAAAATTGCAATTCTCTCACAATCACTTGAGTCCAAGAGCCACAGCCTTAGCACTGCCAGTTTCCCATCTCATTAAGTGTCTTGCAATACTTGTTTTTGTAATCGTTTTCCATGCTGTCTACACAAAAAGCTATCTCGGAAGCCAGAAGAACTACATTCCTTAATCATGGACCCTTTCCAGACTCACCCCAAACCTTTCTGTGCTTAAGGTCCTATACATACATCAACACACAGATCACTACAGGCCCAGCAGTTAATTCATTTTCAAGTTGCCCTAATTTTGAGGCTAAACACTTCCTAAACTTCTCCATCCCTGATGTTTCCCTAGCTCTTTCAGGGAAGCCAGGCTGCCTCCTGCTTTCTCTCCATTCACGGTTGCCAAGACTCCACTGCAGCCTACCGAGTTGCTCTCCCATAAGCCACGTAAGTGTGCTACCATGCATGCAGAGTGCAATTCACATTAACTACTACATACGCAGCATCTTTCTTTCCAAGAACTTCATAGTGAGTAGTTGCTTGTTTTCCAGTTTTTCCTTTTCAACTCTTTTTTAAGACACGGACACCTCCTCCCCCTTTTTCCTCATCACCTCCACTCAGAAAGACTGAAGCTCGCTGATCCCATGGTAGATGGCCAGGCCCTTGAAACAGTGGCTGCTAGCTGGTCTTGAACCAGCTGGGGTAAGGTTCAAACAAGATACAGAGCACAAACACTCTTCCAGAAACTTTAAAATTCAAATGCAAATTCTCCGCCCATCACCTTGAATGTCAGGCAATAAAAACGCTAATAAAAGAAGTCACAGTATGAGAGGTCATCGGCTAGCTGTCTGGGGTCTAACGACTGCTGACAAGTCCTTGGCAGGAAGGTATGGCGATCCAGCCACTGCTGGTGGTTGTCGCCCTTAGCCTCTCCACCAGATCCTGCCCTACTGACCGGGCCCTGCGTTCAGCTCACCTGAGTTCCTGCATCTCTCGGACGTAACGAACAAATAACGGCTGAACACCTCTAACGGCCGCTTGAACTCCACAGCGTCTACATCCTCTCCTCGTCCTCTGGCAACGCCACAGACATCCTGGGGCTCAACAACACCAACTCAGAGGTACAATGAAAAATAAACCCATGGTCACTTCCCGAGGTCAGAGTATACCTACAAAGGTAGGCTCACAATGCGATGCGCATTTATTTTCTTTGCATGCTGTACATCCTCTATGCCTAAGTCAAGACAAACCCCATTTTGGAAAGCTTTTTAAGAAAAAAAAAAAGCCCAGTCCTTCCAATTTTTGTGCAAGGAGCAAATCCTCCAATACTCGCTTTGTGTGCTAAGGGCCCTGAAAGCTGCCAGAAATAGTCAAAGGATGGGGGAAGAAGGAAGATTTCTGCAACGAATCCTACTTTTCAAAGGTTTTAGAAGTAACTGGACGATAAAACAGATGCAATGCGTTGCTCAAATCAGTATGTAAACTCAGAATGGAAACCATTTTAAAAATCACTATGGCTTTAGGTTTTCTACTTCTATTTATTTACAGTTTTGACAGCAAAAGACAAGTGGTCTCCTGTAGAGTAAAATTACTTTTCAACTTCAGGATATAATTAACACAGCAATTGGTATCTTTGCATCTTTCCTATGCATTTGTATCATAGACTCAACGGTACAAACAGAAGGATGTATACCTGCAAGGTTCATAACCAAGCCTTGGCATTAAAAAGACTCCTGAGCAATCTAACAAAAGGGTGTTTACTTTTAGTGCATACAATTCTGCATCACTCAGCCCACTTGCAATCTGTAATACTGATACCATTTAACATCGAAGACAAAGGGACCCATGTTTCTCAGATGTAGTAAATCCACAGAAGTCAAAACCAGTCAAGAGATGGAAGAATCAGGCCTTTGGGATGCTGTGCTACTGCCTCCTGTGTGGTTAATTTTGATGAGCTTGTTGAAGCACAGCCTTTAGCCAAGTGCTTTTTCATACAAACTCATCCATAGCTCAGAGACAATTAATCATCATTTATTACTCACCTTCTGGCAACACCCACTTCAAGCTAGGCACTGTCCAGACACATCAAGACAGACAGTCCCAGTCTGAAGGCTTTGTGGTAAAAGTGAGCCATTTCTGAGACCCAATCCTGATGGACAGACAACTACAGACACCCATGGTACTCCGCACAGCTACTAGGATCTGCCAGAATAAAGCTGCTCACAGGATAACTTTAACACAAATGCAATTCTTTCAAAAAGGGACAAGGTATGTATTAAATACACTGGCTATACCTACTTTTCAGTGCCTGTCAACTATTGCTGCTGTACTGCTATGGATTTACAAGGATTTTGCTGAAGAAATACGGTGAATCTTCACAGACTTAACGATCAGAGCACCTCACGCGATTACAGTACATAGGAAATCAGTTATTCTGTTCTTCTGCAGCATTAGTAACTTCTCAAACAAAGAAGCCTGATTGAGGCAGACAGTGAGGGGCTTATCAGCTTAGGAAATGGGAAGGATGGTCCAATTAACTGCCAAGCAGTCAGACATAATTCACTCTGACGAGGCCAATGAGAGACAAGTCGGAGAAATGCATGTCCTGTCCATTTACGTAACACCCAAACATTCCCCCCTGCAAAGTCTCCCCTTCTGGAAGCGTTGCCTAAATAAGGAGCAAGTCCCTGGAGGAAAATGCACCTGTATTGATCTGCATCTAACCGGCACCCTCTCTCCATTAAGCAACCGTCTCAGTGGTACAGGAGACATTGCCAGTTGCTAAACTGCTGGACCCAGGCACTAACAGCCATCACCGAGCAGCCAGCCAGAAAGCTCTGTGCAAGGTTATCTGGGGTCCACACCACTGCGCTGTCTTCTCACACATGAAGGAACGGGTCAAGAAGTTGGAGGCACAAAAAGGCAAAAATACCCCACCCCGGTCTAGGTAGGCAGGCTTCATCTCCTCTTCCTGAACCACTTCTGCTAGCACAGAAAAAGTCAGACTAAAGTCATTTCACAACATTAAAAAAAATAAAGAAGGAAAAAAAAAGAAAAAAGCTGAAGGCAAACCATATGTAACAGCTGATTAAGAAAGCTGTGAATCCAGCCGCAGTGCTGTTCTTCATGTCCTCTGCCGTGCTCAGTACCCTGCTAGTACAGGGTAAACAAAAAGAGGGCACAGAGAAAGAGGAAGGGGAGAAATTCCACAAAAGATCCTAGAATGAAAAGAGAAAGTTCTCAGTGAATCATAGCTCTAGCTTGGGACCCATCACCTAGTCGGTAACAGGCATTTAAAGTGGAGAGAGGAGAAAAAAGAAAGAAAACAAAGTCCCCAAAACATTGATTCATAAATACAAGCTTCATCTGACGTTTACGGAAGGAGCGGAATCTTCATTCTGCAACAAAAACGCACGTGTGGGACCTGGTCCATCTTTTGATAAAGCACCTTGTTTTGTAGAATTCTCTTTGTTTTTCAAAGTGCTAGACTTAAGACTGTCATGATCAGAAAGACGTGCCTTATGCACTATGAGCAGGAGTGTAAAAAACCCCATTTGTGTGGAATATTTATGTTACATATGGCAACATCCTATTTGTCAGCCAGTTACCAGGAGCTGAGGAATCTCTGTGCTAGTAGCAAAGTCGCGTTGCAGCAGGGTGTTATAGCGAGCACGAACCGGACTATATATGGTATGTTTACCGAACGATTAGGCATAAACATGTTACAGAAGAAATGATGTCTTGTATTGGACGCTGGGCTTGCTGCTGCAAGGCAAATCATCTTGCTCAGAAAGCAGTTTATCACATATTCCTCATATGCTTCTGGCTGCGGGTGCCAGTGAAACCTCTAGAAAACAGGAACAGGTTATGCTGCAAGTAATGATTAACTCTGTGGAGGATCAGCCCTCCAAGCTCCACCCGCCAGCATTCCCTGTCTCCCTGCTGCTCTTCCTCCCCCGCTACTTTTCGGCTGGGACTGTTCGCAAGGCAACCCAGCGGAGGGCACGAAGGCACACACACAGGCGCATGCTGCTGCGACGGGATGACGGGCACGGACAAGTGCACCCTCTATTTCTTGAGAAACAGCTGGCAGCAGGCGAGCAAGCGCTGCAACCATCCGCCTGCCCCACGTTCAAACCCAGTCGGCTCAGGAGTATTTCATAACGGGGAGGAGGGGGGGAAATCCTGAAAGGGTAGAGGGAGGAGGGCGTACTGAAGATGCCTTAAAGCACGGGAGAAGGTTCGTATCTGGCTTCAGTGTCCTGCCTAACCTGTTCTGTGGCATGTTCCGGTTAACCCTCCATTTGGTCGAGGGTGTTGGTTTTTTTTTTCTGGCAACCAGACCCAAGCTGCAGCCCCTTCTCTCCTCCAACTCCTTTCACGCTCCATCGCACTCCAGCACAAACATAGGCACACGGAAAGGAGACGCCAGAAAACAAAACGCCGAGTCCATCACAGACTGAAACTGGACGCACAATTTCTTTACTGTAGGGAACGGGATCTTCCTTATCAACTCACCAGGACCACCAGCCCTCAAGTGCCAGACTTCCCACCTTCATCGGTGCTTTTCTACATTAGCAACTTCTGCAGCTCCTCAAAAAACCCCCAAAACTATACAAAGTCATAAGGGGGTGGGAAAACAAAGCAAAAAAAAAACCCTCAACCACGCACCCAGAAGAGACTGCATGCCACGCAAACCTAACCAGAGTGCGGTGCGGGGGCAGCAGCAGTGATCACAGCATCGGGCCATACCACCATCACCACAGCAGATTTATGTCTTCCTTGTGTACAGTATTCACAGGGTTAATGGATAGCCCGAAGATCAGAAATACACCTGCTAAGCAACAAAAGTATCAACTCAAAGTTGTGCTGGGTGGTTTTTGACAGGGTTTAAGCAGTTGGTAACCAGTGGCAAGAACTTGGTGGTGGTTCAGTAGCCATTTTAAGCAGCAGATGTATTAATCATGGGAGCACAGTAACAAAAGAACTAGGGGCAAAAACATGCTACAGAAATGAGGACCCCTAAAAGCTCAGCAACACACACATACCCCTCTGTCATGTGTGAAATAAACCTAGGGAAGCGAACAAAGAAGAAAGATTATTACATGACCTTCAGAGCACGGCAAATCCCTCAGAGCAATGAGTGCTAGGCATCAGAAACTTCCTGGTTTCCAGGCCATAGTTTCACATGTTTTCTGGGGAGTTTTCATGCTGTGGGAAAGATTTCTAAGTACACTGAAAGTAAGCCTGCAACATCCCCTTCCACTCCCACAGCAAGTATGCAGTCCATAAAAGATTAAAGTGTTGGAAACATATGCCTGAGCAAAGACTCCTCTTTTTTTTTAAATCATATCAACAGTTTAGCACTTGATGCATTTTATCAAACTATTTTGCCATCCCTTTTTTAAGGCAGCAAGGGGGGCGGAGGGAGATGGAGCGAGTGAGCGAGAGCGCGTGAGACGCATGCAGCCTGTAACTTGAACACTGTTTTACAGATGTATTTACTATACTGCTTTTCTTTGGGGGCTTTTCAGGCCAGGGCGGCCTTTGTCTCTGCACGCTATACGCTAGCCAGCTCATAACAAATGAGCAATCACAGAGAAAGCAGATCTGGTTCCTTCTCTGAATCTGCTGGGATGCTGAGGCACAAAGATGTGCCTGAAAAACTTCTGTCCGGTTATGAATCCGATCAATCCCTTTGGTCACGCGAGTGCCTGAAGTCTGGTACAATTATTAACTGTGCTGCAGTCACATGAAAGAGAACAAGCTTCCCCGTCCCACCCTCATCCCACGGGTAACATTATGTGGGCAGTGAATATATGAAGGAACATGGTGAGGCGGGGGGTGGGGGGGTGGAAACCTCCACAGAAAGGCTGCAAAGCTGTACTTTTTTTTAATTATTTCTTTTTGGTGGATAGATTATTACGTTTCAGGCAAGCCCGCCCGATGCTGAGACTTGTTCGGGTACCCAAAGGAGGGTGAGATGGGGAATCCTCATCTCCTCAGAACCACCTTTTTTAAAGACGGAAAATTAGAGGTGTTTCCAGTTTTCCCCATTTCTTAAACACAATGATGATGGAGCATGGAAAGTATTTTTACTGAAGCACGAGTGGGCAATTCCTAAGCTGGTGGGGTTGCTTTGGAGGTATTCTTATTTGCTCGTGGGAACTCAACAGGTATGAGACAGAAGAGATGGGGAAAAAAGCCCATTGTGCTTCCGAGGAGAAACTCCTGGCATTGAGACAAATGAGACAGGCAGTGTGGACTAAAAGCCTAAGCTGTGATTCAGCTGCTGGGACCAGAGCCTCATGTAACCTCCCTATTTTACAGCCTGCGCTCGCCTAGCTAAGAATGGGGATGGTGCTTTCCAAAAGCTGCTTTTCAGGGCTGAGGGGGAAACGACAGAGAAACGGCATGCAAACAGCATGGTACCCACTAGCCCCAACTGCGCCTCCACCCCCTCCTCATGCACCTCCCAGCCCGCCAGAAGGCCGGTGTTGCGTTATTTTAAGTGTAAAGCAAGCATCACAGATGTGCGTGTGCTGTAGAAACCTGTGCTGGGAAACACTAAAGACTGCATCTCAACTAGGACGGGAGCCGCGCTCGATGTCCCGGCAGCCCCTCCGGCCTCCCCCGACACGTCCTGACCCAGCGCAGCAGCCCAGAGCCATGTGCACCATTTCGTCCGAAACCAGTGAATTGCGCTGACCTTAGAAGGGGGGTAAGCAGGGCAGGCGGTGAGAAAGAGCGCCAGGTTTGACATCAGATGACATTTCCTAGACATAGTTAAAAACGTAAAGCACAGCACATCTTTAAGTGGTTACATCTATACAGTCTCCAGCCCTGTGGCACTTAACAAGAAAAGGGGGGGGGATACAGTGGGTTGATGACATACAATAAAACATAAATGAGCACATACACTTTCAAAGTGCTACATGTATTTTCAGTTAAGTTATAATTGAGTATGTCCCCAATAAAACAACTACATTTGTAATGTTATACCATGCATCCATTTTGTAAAATATTTTAAAATGTGCTTTTGCCTCGGCCCGCCTACACAAAATAATGAAGAAAAATCACTCGTCAGGAACTCCCTAAGAAAAATAAACCTTAAAATAGCACGGTACGCTCACATGTATTTCTGCAAAACTGCTGTTCTTTATGTGTTTTGCATCTGAAAACTGCAAGTCTCACACGCGCACACACAAAAGACAGACAGACTGCTGCTGTGGACAAAATGGTGCCATTTAATACAAAAATCTGGTTTATGCATAGCCTGGCTGTAGTGCATGCTGGTCCCAAGCAGAGTGGGATGCAGCCAGTTATATCGAACAGTTGTGCCCTCAACAACAAATGGTGCATTCATAAAACTGGAAAAGCCTCTGTCTAGGGGCTCACAGCTCTGCAAAGGAAACAATCGCTTGCTGACATTTTCTGAGGGAGGGTATGGCCAAAAGAGGTTGAGGGGGAGAAGTATGATCTACAGGAAAATTATGTGCAGAAGAAATACCAAAATACAAGGGAAAAAACCCCAAATCTGCCACTGAGTTACCTTTGCACTCTCTCTGCATTAGCTAGCCTCTAACAAAAGAGCAAGGCCACCTGAAAAAGAGATGTGCTTGGAAAACACTTGGCCAGTCAAGAGTATAGAAGAAAAAGAAGAAGAAGAAAAGAAAAAAGCTTTCTTGTAGAACGTTGGCCCATGAAGAAGCGACAGACATCACGCAGGCTGCAGTACACAAAGCCGCATCTGACAGGCAGTTTCTCACAAGTTTCTTACCCTTGCCTTTATTAGCTATGCCACCTCCTCACTGGTAACTAAAAGCCAACATCTGGTGCTAGCTAAATGTCAGCACAGACAATCCCTTTAATAAAAATTTAAAGAGTCTGGGTCCCAACGAGGAAGTCATTAGTGCTTTGAATGCAAGACCCTACACAAGAACGGCAAGACTGAAACAATCCAGGCTTTTAAGCCAGGCAGAGCAGTGACTTCGGTGTGCACGAGGCCACCCTTCCAGGCCTCCTGCCACCTCACAACAGGGACATTCGGCTCATGGCCGCGGGCCCATGTGTAGCCCATCTGGATGGTTCATCTGGTCAGCACCCTGTGCCGCGGAGCCCAGACGGGGTGCCCAGGTCCTGCTGCAGGATGGGAGCGTGCCGTACAGTCTGCCCTCGGCCTAGGGAGCTCTGGCTCCTGAAGCTGAAACGCCATGCACCGCTGCCTGCCCCAAACACACCCGGCATCTGCATCACTGAAGCCGAATCCTGCTTGCCCCTAAGATACTGGAGACACCCACGCAAGTCGACGCAAAAGTGTTCCTAAATGGCAGGAACTTCCTCCGTTCTACTGAGCTCAGTAATTAAACAAAAAATCCCCAAATCACACACTGTAACTGAAGTTCAGTGGGAGAACCAGTGAAAAGTTTCAGTACGAGAAATTAATTGAGGCCCACCTGCGCGTTGATAGGAAATAAAAAAAAAAGCCTTCCCAACCACTCCTGGCTGCCCCAAGGCTGCGTGGGGCATCCACCCCGTTCTCTCCTGGCACTCAGGCGGCAGAGAGGTCTCTCGCATCTCACCCAACAAAAATTTTCTACCAAGCCAAACCCGACCACAATAGTTTGGGAGTAATGAGACTCTCTTCCCCAGCCAGCGGGAGCCCAGCTGAAGGAGAGAGGACAGAAATTCTGTGTAATGGTTGACAGAATGAGTGCCTTCACTACATTATCAAAAGACTTGGTGTGTTAGAGATGTAAGAGAGTACTCTCGCACTGAAGCCTTTGCAAGGGTATCTAAAAAGGGGACACATGTAATTCTTCCTGCCCACGGTGCACCTAACCGTCCTCTGAGAACCTTTTATGAAACAATTTCAGAGGGGAACAGACTGTGGTCTCACAGACTGACAGTACAAGTATTTTTCCACAGAGGTTAAAACAAAAAAAAGGGCAAAACAGGATGAGTGGTTCTTCAAGAGTGAGAGCCCTTCCCGCACCTTGGTGCTACGAGGAGGCAAAACCTGTGGGTCTGCTGGAGTCGAGGAATAAATGCCGAGAGCACACACGGCCAGCTACAGCAACGAGAACCGAGCAGAAGCTATTGAGGCGCTGGAGGATGAATGGTAATGTTTTTGTTTACCAGCTGTGCACTGTAAATGATTGCTATTGCAATAAAGTTTGCACTGTATTTGTGTAAATAATTTCAATAAAACTGTATGACAAGCCACTTCATTAGTGCCGGTTATCAGTTGGAGGCCTACAGCAAATACAAAACTGCAAATGCTTTTGCAGAGGCATCAAAGCGATCTAAAAATTGTCCTTCTTACTTTATTTCTTGGTCAGTTTCCAGGCAAAGCAAACGTTTACACACACACACAGGCGTGCAATGTTTTGTACATGCTGCCATTAAACCTGCCCTTAGTACTAAGTGAACGTATTTTAGAATTCAAGTAGCACACATGATTTTGTTTCCCACCATAGACTTCACAAAGGCTTCTAATACAACACACGATTGACTTATTAGGAAAGGAAGTTTGGTTTGTTTGTTTTTGTTTTAAATTTGGAGGAGGAGGCAAAAACACCTGGAAAGCTGTGGGAGAACATCAACAGAGTTAAAAAGAAAATTACATCCCAGCCTCCTGAAAAACTTTAAAATAAAGCTCTTTGGGAAGTTTGTGAATAAGAGATGAACAAAGAAGTTCTCAATTTGAGAAATGTCTTTCCTTTGAACACTGAGTCACAGAATACAAGTCTCCGCATTACCTGGCAGAAGAAAAATAAAAAATAAATCCTGCCTGAAATGTGTCACTTTTCGCTGCTGCTTACTTTGTTTGTTTGTAGTGGCTTGGTAAAATCCCACAAATATTTAAGACCAAAACCACAGTCCATATTTTATATTTAGATGAACTACAGCATCTTCCAAGAGGCTGTAATTGCAACCCTGCACCTAAAGCTCCTCTCCCTCTGCCACCCCCAGGACCATGCAGCCACAACAGGAGGAAGAACACGGGCCACCACTGCAGCCCTGGTGGTGGCCCTCCTCCATGCACCAGCCTGGCCACTCCACAGCTCAGCTCCAGCCACATGTGAATGCTGAGCCCTTGCACCTCCCATGTCAAAGGATGGCTTTGAGTTGGATGGCTAATGTCTGTAGTTAAAATTTAAAAACAACAACAAAGTCTCTTCTCGTCTCTCGTTCATCTCCCAGCTGATCCAGGTGGAATGAACACGATGGGATTTGCCTCTTGCACTGACGCTTCAAGTTATCAGCCCTGATTTAAATCCATATAAAATACAGTAGGAAAAGAAGCCTGAAGGTTTCTAACCGGGTGTGTTGAACACCATGACCTCCTCACACCCCCGCCCCACAAATGCTTAACTGCTGAATGAGATTCCTCTCGTTTCCTGCACTGAATCATCTGTGTCACCACAAAGATGAGATTTTTAACTGTGCGCACACGTTTCTTATTTGAGGGGCATGCAGCGGAGGGTGTTTCTCAAACTACTGTCAGATCAGCCACAGACGGTTTGGATTTCTTCTGTGTTTGATGTATCATTTAAGTAAATCTGTGTTTTTCCAATGAGGTACAACCTTTCAGTGATGCTGTTTTCTAGGAAACATGCAGGTGAACGCTGCTGCTTCTTTCTTTTGCGAAGTATTATTTGAATGGAGCTAGGCAGGACAGGATATGCTGATTTGCACAATTAAAAATAACTTACAATTTGAACTCTGGAATCAGATGCTTCAACAAATTTCATTAGGGCAGGTCACATGCTCTTTTCAAAATGCTTTTTTTCCACACCTCACTTAAAATAATTTCATTAATTTACCTGCAATTTTCATTGCTAAGCTGATCAACTATTTTTAATCACTACAGCAATTAATTTTGCAGCAAAATTAGCAGCACTGCACCCCTCAAAAGCAATAAAGAAACATCCAAGTCACCCAAGAGAAAGAAAGGTGAGGCAAACTGCTAAACCACAGTTCCTTAACCAACTCTTCCTAACCAGGATGGCTTTGCATCACCACTTCATGCAGGCAGGGAGGGGAGGAAATTGCGATTTCTCGCTGCCTGCACTTGGCTGTGCACTGCTGAGGTCAGTGGGAGCTTTGTGGGTGCTGAGTAGGAGCAGGCCCGCATAAAGGTGCAACAAGTGATAGCAAAGATCATACTCTGCTCTGGATTGATCTGAGACATGAGGAGTTCATGCTGTCAGTTAGCAAAAGCGCGAGAAGATCAGATGTGTTTTAGTCATCCCACTAGAGCAGAAGAAAAATTAAAGATGCACATCCTCCTCGCAGTACCCCCGCGTACTCTCACCTGGGTGAAAGCTTAAGGACAAGAACCACGTTTTTCACACAGGCCTACTTTTTCCACAAAGTGTTGTCAACCTCCTCTACCCCTTATTTTAATAAAGAAAAATTTACCATCCTTTTGACCTTGGACTTGTTCATTTTCTCTGTCTCTCTCAGTACATGCTCTTTGCTAACCATTCAGCATGCTGCGAGCCCTGATAAAAGTGGTTAATGTTTACTGAAACCTGCGTATGAACTGTACTAAACCTGATGGGGAGGGAGGCAAAGTTCTGCTAGCAGCATCCATGACCAATTAAAAAAAGTTTTGGTTTGTTTTTCTTTTTAAACTCACTCCCCCCTCTCCATACTAAACAGCTGCATCAGTAGATGGGCAGACAGCACAGAGGGAGAACTGAAAAAATGCTTCTAATGCATCCACCTAGACACTTCAAAATAAGTCACTGTTCTGAGTACCACAGGCCTTCCAAGAATACACAAAAGCAATGAAAGAACTGACTATTGGGGTTCTCTTTCTGGGGGATGCATACTTTATCCCCAAATAATTGTTTTCCAAAACAATCTGAAAACCTACAAGTCCAGCAGAACTGCTGAGTGTTCCCTTCTAGCTTTCCTTGTAGGAAGTCCATACACCCTTGCTTGAGCAGTCTTCAAAACATCCTTTTAATTAAGTGAAAAAGCAGAATATTACTATTGTAAACTCAAATTACAACTAACAGTTGATCAGTACGTTTGAGAGACCTTAAATTCACCTTAATTTCTTCTCATCGGAGACACATCCTTAGAAATACATGTTTCAATCGCTGTACCCATGTACAATTTAGGAAGAATGTTTTGTAGTGTAAACCAAATGCAGGCATTGCCCCTTCTTAGCTTACTGGCATTTTCTCCATCTTTATTCTAATAACCAGCTCAGAGAGCTCTAACAGCTCTTTCCTCCCTCCCACCGTCTCTGGTGACAGTGGGATGCTCTCAGGTGTTTAAAGCCAATTTTTTTTTTGTATTAGAGGGCAACAACAGCGCCACAGTCACCTTGGAAACAACCATCACCCACTGTTTGCAGAACAAACAATGGTACCTTTTCAGCCAGCTGGAGGCAGGCAGGGCAAGGGGCAGCCAAGCAATTCTGGGACTTACAGGAGTGTTAACATATTGCATTCATTCAGTGCGTCAAAAAATAGTTCAGCACGAGAAGCAAGGCACTCTCAAAGTGAGAGCCTTTGGCTGGAAACCACAGACAAGTGCACGGGGCTCAGAAGGTCAAACAAGTCTCCGAAGTCAGCAATGAGGTCTTTTCCTCTGATTTTTTTACTTGCCCTCCTGTTCCCCTCTCTCATACACACAGAAGGAAGAAAAAACGCACCTATTTAAACTGATCTTATCCATGAAAAGTCAAGTGTTCAGCTTCCAAGCAACACTCACTGAAGTTTTCTCAGTGTGCCAAAATATTTTAGAGAACTGTTTACCCGCACTTGTAGTGCTTTGTACCCGATGCATCAAGAGCCGTTTCCAGAAGCGTTCCCTGTGAAGTTAGCAAGAATTGCGGTTATTCAGCTTTTCAGACCCTATGTCTAAGCATTCCAGCAGTTACATACCCCTCTTCTTTCAAACTAAGTCCATTTTCGTAGAGCCATGGACAACCTAACTGCTTTAAAAAACATACGATGTACATCTGGCTTAACAGTAACTTCTGAGTGGCTTCCTATCTCTTGGAGACTTTCTCCTCTGCTCAAAAAAACCTCACCGCCAAACAAGCAGGAAAAAAAGCTAGATGTTTAGGGATTCAGGTTTTATCAATGTTAACACCCTCTCACAAGGCGCTTGCTCTTGTGGCTGGTTGCAAGTGTAATGCTTAAAGCAGAATGGAGACTGAGGCTTCGCTCAGATACTTCAGTGCTTTATAACGTTCCCACAGCAGCTAGCAGACACCTACATCATTGAGAACAAACTGACAGAAGTCCAGCTGCCCAGCTCATCTGTAAGGCCACTCGGCAAAGGATTGCGAGGCCCTAAGAAATCATGCTACCGTCTGACTTCTGCATAACACAGCATCCAGGTGTGCTGTGAAGGAGTGCCAGGCACAACACACCAGCTGAGAACTGCACTGAGGTGATGAGAGCTGCACAGAGGTACAACAAAGCAACTCCTGGGCAAGATCTGTAGATTTCCACATCACAATATAAACATTTTTCTACAGCCTTCACTCACCTTTCATAGTGCACTCACCTTTGGCAAAAAAAAAAAAGGGGGCAAATCATCTTAAATAGACCATTAGAAACACTGACGGGTGCTGTCCTGCTAACTAAAGCCTCCAGCAAGCTTGTCCATGTGGGCCAGACAGGTTCACTCACGACTACAACCAGTAGCTCAGTTGAGTCAGATTAACATTACTAAAAATCTATCTTAATGTTCATTAAGATGCAGGTTAACGCATTAACTGGTCTCGCACAGCCACAAACATGGCTTTGGACACAGCAGACTGTACCTTAAGGAGCATCAAGAGAGCTTTTTTTTCTCTTCAATTGTGTTCAGTTAACTCAGTTGACCTCAAACAATTGAGACACACACCCTTTTTGCCTGTCAGGACAGGGTCCTTCTCTGTCTTTCACTGCTGGGACAGGAGAAGTGAAGTAGGTATAGAAGTGATTCACATGCAACCCATCCTTCACTTACTCCTAATGGGGGGTGGAGGGGAGGGAAGCACATGGGTGAAAAGCCGCAGCTGTTCCAAGGCTGTTCCAGCTTTACAGCACACGATTTATGGAAAACAAAACAAGAAGAACAGAAAAATAGGATTTGAACATTACCAACCTGAAAGAATCATTATAAATACCTCCTGCTCTGTGTAAGGGCTACCCTGGGCTCCATCTGCCTTCAAGGCCAAGAAAGGAAACATTAAACTGAACAGCAGCCAGAATTCACTGTCTACTTTCTAATAGCGCCGGGCTGTGCTTAGACAGGGAATTCTCTACCTGTGGCAGACCAGCAGGCAGCGCGTCAGCTAAGCCTTGCTGCTGCTGCTGCCTCTGCACTTCGCACCGTCACCATGAGCTCCAGCCAGAGCCCGGCAGAGGGACAAATATGCAGCTCTGCCCCATAGGGCTGCCCTCCCCCCGAGCACCTGCAAGCAGCACCAGGTTCGGATGGGAGCACGCTCCTCATGCCCCAGCAATAGGCTCTGACTATTTTGGCAGAGGCACGTGCTCCAAAGGGCCCACACTCAGCGAGCCAGGAAGGCACGGGTACCAGTCGGACGGGACAGCCTTTCAGCAGGCTGGGGTTGCTATTCGAGGCACCGTGACGACGTTTACACAAACCAGGATGGCAGATGCATGCACGTCCCCTTCGCTCGGGCATCACCGCGAAAACTTCCCGGGATCACGCCGCAGCCCAGCGCACCCGCGGCCGGGCCTCCCTGCCCCGAGCGCAACGCAGAGGCAGGAGCAGCAGTTGCTGCGGCAGGGCCAGCCCTTCCCCTCCCTTCCCCCCGCACAGCCACC
>NW_009221792.1:0-6785 GCF_000690835.1 Fulmarus glacialis
GGGCCCCGCTCTGCGCAGAGCACCCCCACACTGCAGCGGATGGCAGGACGCCAGCCTGTGCACCAGGGCCCGGCCCGGCCCAAGCCATTCCCTGGTCACCCCCTCTTCCCCCCGGACCCCCCACGCCTGGCTCTTACCGTCCCCGATAGCGCCTGTCCCCTCTCCCCCCACTCGGCGGCTGGGGATGCTCCTGCACAGGTATCTGACAGATATGATGGCTCTAAACCCATCATCATCATCATTAGATGACAATACTGGTGATTAAAGCATCTCTGAACGCAGCATATGCCTCTTTGTGAGAAAGTGTCACAACGATGTTCAAACAAAATGTGCGATGCTGCAGGTATAAAGCTCTGTAGCAGCCCGTGTCTCGGATAATCCAAAACAGAGGGAGTCACAGAGTCGTCATGAAAGCAGTTTGGTTTTGTCTCTCTGCTTACTGAGCTGTTGGATTAGCAGATTCTCTGTGTGACCCAAATTTCTCAGGCTGCTGATTGTATTCTCACTCTTTTTTAGTCCCACTGCTATTTCTGCACATCAGAATAGTCTAACCCAGAAATCAGTCCCAGCTGGACAGTAACTAGGAAGATAGCGGGGAAAATTGCTTTTTTGGGGGGGAGGGAGGGAATTAAAATCGATGCAAAGCTTACCACAACTCTTTGTTTCCTTTAAAAAAAAAAGTACTCTTAAAAAGCTGTTTGGTTTTTTGAATAGAAAAAAAGTCCTCTTAAAGGCTGTACAGAGAAAATAGACAGCAATTATGTAAAAGGCCTTGGGAAAGTTTTTCTAAAAAAACCTACTAGCTAGGAGGCACCCATCAAACACAGATTGGTTAGAGGATATTAGCATCAAAACGAAGAGTGAACTGGGCCGCGAGCAGCTTTTGTTGTTGGAAAAGATTAGGTTTACCATGAGGCAGCCTGGAATTAGTCTCCCTTTGCGTTAGGGACTTACCTGCTCGTGCACCTGGAAGCGTAACAGAGTTGCTTATGCTCACCAGTTTAGCGGCTACGTTTTAATTGGTGGATATCAGTTTGACAGGCTAGGCTAAGAGACTGTGCATAAAGTCCTGATTTTGGATTAAAGTAAAAAAAATCTGATTAGTCAGCAGTAAAGCTATTTGCATTCTGTGTTGTTTGTTTTTGTGGGCAACGAAAAATGCTGTTATGTTTCATTTTGGAGCACTGGGCTGCAGGGTCCAGCTCTTAAATATCCTTGGCTGTGTTTGTATCAAAATGAATTTCACTGAAACATTCATAAATCATTCCTGCCAGCGCGAGGCTTCACAGGTAATTGAACAACATTAAGTTCAGTTCCTGTCTGAGCTGCTTTAAATTGCCTCTCCATGGAAATAACTATATAAAGGTAAGCGGGCTCTGCACTTGCAACCTCTTCTGCGCAGAGCCCTGCTGACACCGGACGTGTAGAGATGAGGTACTGTGTGCAGCTTCAGCCCTTCCACGTGGCCTCCGGTTCCTCCCCCGGTGTTTCGGTATTTCGGTAGTGGCTCTCCCGAGCCACGGGTGGGTGCCTGCTCCTCCCTCTGTCTCTCTCCCAAACGTTTTGGAGCAGCTTTGCAGTGCCCTGACAGAGGCTCGGAGAGCCCTTCCCCACCTGAGCACTGAACTGGCCTTTCGGGTACCAGGGTGGCCTCCCCGGCGTCGTCCCGTACCGCAGGAAAATATCGGGTGGTGGTAAGGAAGTGGGTTTCCGAGGCAGGGCTTTCTACCCCAGCTCCTCAGTACAGCAGCAACAGAAATCAAATTTCTTCATTGCCTCTATTCGCTGGCTTTTTTTTGGCTTCTTGTTCTGAAACAGTCTTTCCAGTGCTGCTGATGGTGGGTTGCAGACAGCCCAGTCTCTTGCAAGGTTTATAAATTACCAAGAACCAAGGATAGCAAACTAGACAACAAAATCGGTAGTTAGCGTGATTCCTGCAGCTGAGGTCCGGATCCACCACTGACACAAGAATAATGTGCATCTTGGCTGTGGCTCTCCAGCAAAGCAGGAACAAACCCCCACTTTTTAATTGAAAAAATATGGTAGGTTTTGGGTTTCTCTTTGGTCAAATTCCACTGCGTTTCCCTTAATACGCGGCTGTGCGCTTCAGCACCCGGTAGGCTGTTGGACACAGCCGTGCAGCATCCATCCGTGCATCCGAGCTGCCGAGCTCCCTCCGCCCTCACCACCGTCTGGCCGTGGGTGCAATGCTGGAAATAGGAATTGCTCACAGGGCATTTTCCAGTGCTGCTAAAGTCTGGTGTATTCCCACTGTGCTGGGGGGGGTCAAAAGCATTACGGTATCTTGAGGTGGTGGAGGAAACCAAACACCCTTGCAAAGCCTTTTCGCTGCAGCTGGAGCTGGCACATTGCATGATGTTTTAAATGCACAGATCTGTGGCTTTTCCAGAAAGTAGTTATGTTTGAGTCATCCGGGACTAGCCACAAAATCCAGGGTTAGTTAGTTTGTGCAAAATGATAAGGAAAACAGTCAAACGAGGAACTTTCCACAGTCATTTTTTTTCCCCGCTCCTGTCCTCACTCTCCTGGTAAGCCAGAAATTCACTTATGAGTTTTCATGGAAAGATGGCAAATTAGCAATATGAGGTCAGTGTTCTTGCAGGGAGCACAAGGTTACCTCTTACAGGCCAGGCAGAAGGGGCACGTCCAGATTTTATGCTTTATGTTGTGTAAGAAAAGCTTGAAGTAAAACTTCATGATTACAAACCAGCAATAAGAATAGTTGGGCACGTCCTCCAAAGTTGCAATATCAGCAGTGACGGGCGACTCTTCGTGTTGTCATCCCGTGTCTTAATAGACAGCGTCTCACAGATCACCTCTCCTCTCAAGTGTGACTACAATATCCCACCAGCAATTACAATAATTACTTAAATGTGAAAGTAATATTAGACAGCATAATTAGCTATTTATATCTGTTGCACAGATGGCTGCAGTCACTGCAGGCGGCTCCTCTGCACAGTCTCTGCACAACGGTGCCCAGCCGAGAGCACCGAGAAAGCAGAAAGGAGCCGGCTCTTTTCCAGATGTTTTTCCAGGTGTCCGGGCTCCGCTTTGCGGCGGGCAGTGGTGGACGCAGCTGATAGAAAAGGGGGTGCCGGTGCCAGGTGACCCGCCGGCTCGGCACCCATCGCTTGCCGGGGTCACTCGCTTGCCCCCACGGTTGTGCTGGGAGGGTCACAGGGAGGAGTTATTTGGAGTAGAAGGGAAAGCCTTGGTTTGGCACTGCAGTCGAAACGCAAGTAGATACCAGCGTTGCGTAAAGCGTTTACCTGCGCTAAAAATCTTTGGTATAATACATTATTATGTTATTAAATTTATAATTGCTAGGTATCAGCAGCGAGTCAAACTAATACATTTAAAGAATAATTTTTACTTTGATAGTGTGTTTATCGCGTATGACAAAGCAGGAGAAGCTAAATTGGTTTTCTTACAAATTATCTCTGATCTTTGAACAAATATGCATTAATTAAATGTGCCATGCTCAGATATTTATGTACAGAGCGTTGGAAATAATTAATTTCCATACTTCTGCTTGTATTTCGGAACTTTTTCTTCTACGAGCCTAGTGATACCTATGCTTGGAAACAGCCATTTAACTCTTGGGTTTTTTCCCCTCTACAAAAATGTAATTTTTTTCCTTACATCTGTTGCAACCATTTCAGCCCTTAAAGCACATAAAACAGAAGAGTCTATTGATCTCCAGTGTTGACTAGAATAAACTTTTAGGACTGCTCAGTTTAAAAACAGATTTGTTTCTCCTTGGAAAAATATCTCCTGGAGGTTTAAGGCATTGACTTTACAATTAACTAAAGGAAAAACTGGGGTTTTATTAGACAGTGCTTCTGAAGCCATTCTAATAACAAAACATATGTTTAATAAACTACGTAACACGGACGACAAAGAAAACCTTTGCAATAATTCCTTTGTAATCTGATTGACTGATATAATTCACAACTGGTGGAAGAACTTGAAAATGGGAGAAGATGAACGTGGCATATCAAAACGCAGAACATGAAAGGACTTTTTTTGAAAAGGAAACTTCAAAGTTGGGGATCCAGATGCCGGAGTCACTAGCTGTGATTTGGGATGCGAGCACAAGAACGTGTTTGCCGAGTGAACGACGCTTTTGAGAAGAAAACAGAGAGCCCCGATAGAAGCCCGTTAGCCGTTGCAAAGCGGGAGGCGAACGCTTTCTGTACACTTGCAGGGATTTCAGTGGAGCCGCACGGGGTCAGGTTTGGTTTTGATCTTCTGAAGCTCAGCCGACTGGTGCGATATGGATAAAGTTAATGCTAATACATATTTACAAAACTGTCTTCTTGTCCCTCCAAAATCCTTTTTCATTGCTTTCCAGTCTTGTCTGGGAAACACAGAAAATTATTGTGGTAGGAGTACCAGGGCCATAAGCAAAAAGCTGATGCTGAGTGCAAGCTCCTCTTCCCCGAGATACGCAACCACATGAGCAGGGTCTTCAGGAAGGAGCGGGCCAGGTCTCTGCTGTAGGGGTTCAGTGCTGGCACTGCATATGTCTGTAGAAAAGCCAAAGAAAGCAAAACCAGAGGCATTGGCAAGATTTTGGAGGTGGCGGCTCAGGCAAGGGAGGAGGGACGCTGCGAACAGCATCGTTCTGCTGTTGGAAGGCTCCGCAGGCTGCTTGTTTGTCTCCAGCAAACAAGGTGTTGGGAAAAGAGAATTGCTCAGCATTTCGCTTGCCCTTTGAAATGCTCTCTTTGCCCATACATAAAGAAATCTGGGTAGAAAGAACTTGTCAAAGTTGGAAGAATCTTACTGAAATCCCGCCTCAGAAGGACACGCTCCTGGTGGGGTGTTTAGGGGTGACTGCAGCGTGGGCTGCAGGAGGGTGGGAGGCAAAAGCTAAACAAGCCGAAGAGGTTTCCCAGCTATGGGTGACAAAGGAGGTGCTTGTGCTGCAGAAAGGACATTAGATATGTGATAAGATTTTGAACACCACATTGATCTGTGCTCATAAAGCGTCTGCTGACAAACGTGCTTTTAGGGGTAGGAGCTTAGGGAAAAGTCTCTATCTCTGTATCAAGATCTCTACAAGACCTATATAGGATGAAAGCAAGCAGCTTGGTGGAGCACGCGTCTCTGTGATGACCAGCCACCCCCGTTCAGGTGTCCCTGCTACTGCAGGACTTGGGTCATCTTTCCAGACAATACAATCTGAGCGAAGCTAATGCCATACCCCGTCTACCTCATTTGGAGTAAAAAGCTCCCCGTCCCATCCTGCCATCCGGTACATAGCGTTCCTCTTGGAGATTTGCATAATTTTCATTACAGAGCTTGAGCATACCCTAGGGTATGCTCTTGTGCCGAGAAGAGGTAGAAAGACCAAGAATTGGTGAAACTTCCACCTTGCTCAGCACATTTTCCCAGCCTGGAAGTTCTTTCGGCCCAAGAAATCCCCATGCGACCTGACCCCAACGCAACGCCGGGCTGAAGAGGTTGCAGCCCCCCAAAGCCGAACCGTCCAAGGTGATGTTTCCAGCTGGTGCAAGCCTGCCCTGAGCACCCCCTGGCCCCCCAGCAAAGCCCTGCTTTCTGACCCAGAAACAGGCTGGTTTCTAACCCAGGTGCTTCGGCTGGGGCGGGTGTTCAGCCTGGCCCTGCTCGCCGGGCATCAGCTACTGCTGCTGGTGACAGACTGTCTCACGCACTGTCAGAGGCACTGAGCGGATGCCATGCAGTTTGTGTGTAATTATTTGCCAGGAAAACAGAATTTGTTATTTCCAAAAATCCATGGGACGGCACTAAGCTTTGAGCCCACGTGTGTTTTTAAAAATGCACGCAGATCCCAGTACGTCTTTGGCCTCATGCAGAAAATAGAGCATTTTTCAGTGAGGTTATAGCATATGTTTGTAAAAAAGGTATATTCCTTCTTTCTCTTTTGTAATGATGGTCTTAACCGAGTGAATGATTTAGATACTTTGGCAGAGGAAATCTCAGAGCTGTAACACTTGAATGAAAATAACAGTTTACAAACCGTTGGTTTTGTAAATGTTGGTGCTATTTCCTCCACAAGTAGAGTCAGAGAGAGCAAGAGACCTGTTGGTGGATTTCTCTTGGAGCTCGGTGAGCTCCTATTTTTATGTTTAAATTATTTCATGCCACATCAATAGCAAACGGTGCTCTGGTTATAAGGCAACTGTTCCCCTGGTGATGGGAGGCAAAACCAGGTAGCTGTGCACCTCCTTCATCTAGAGAAGTGTTTTATCTCAGGATTAAACAGCTGTCTTTCATGACTTAAAAAACGACGTTTTAAATTACAGTCATGAAATGATTTTTTTGAAAACCCATGAAATTCTGTAACAAAAACTTTCAAAATTTGTCCTGATAAGTTGTCATTGACTTAACCGAAACACTTTTTTTCCCCTGGCAGAAATATTTCAGCAGAGCTTTCCCACCTGCGTATCAGGACTCTGCTTCTTCTCCTAGTAGCGCATTCGGGAGGTGATGGGCGCACAGCGGGCGCCCACCAGCCGGCTGTGGGAGGCAGGCTCTGGGTAAAGCTGGCTTTCCCTCCCCAGTTGCAGACGCAGCCTGTGCTGGTCACGGGAAGCCGCAGGGAGTGGATGCGCAACCTCGGAACGCTGCTTCTCAGGGGACTTCTCCAAACTCCTCCATGAAAGCAAGGAGCCAAACCCACCTTATTGAAAATGAGCCGGTGCAAAAGGCTGAGGGATGTGGGACGGCTTCCCACTACAGGCTCGACCAGCAGCTTCCCTTGCTGTGGGTGAGCC
>NW_009221792.1:6906-10237 GCF_000690835.1 Fulmarus glacialis
GGCTGCGTCCTACGCGGGGGGTGGCCCCCCCCCACGCCTCCATGCTGGAAGACCCTTCCCGCGGCAGGACGGTGCGGTCCCTTGGCAGCACCCCTTGGGGAGCAGCGGAGCCGCCTTGCCCAAAGCCGGGGGGAGCGGGAGCGCGGCCGGGCAAGCGCTGGTGTCCCAGCACACCTGAGGGTGAGGAGGGTGCAGACAGTGAGCAGCAGAGGCTGGATCCTAAACAACTCCCCACCCTGATCCGAATACCCGCTATTTGCACGGTGAGGTGCCGTGGAAAGGCAAGCAGGCAGTTACAGGCGCTGCGCCGCAGCAGCAGCCAGGCAGGAGCCCTGCATTGCAGGCTGCGGTGACAGGGGCCAGACAGATGCCTTCAGCCAGAGGAGAGGGCTGTCACCCCCCACGCCCTCCCAGGGCCTCGCTCCATCTGTCAGCATTGCCCAAGTCTTCATTTCCACTACCGCTCCGCTTCCAATTTTAAATAGCACAGTACAACAGGAGCAGCACATCCCAAGTGATGAACCAGCATTTTTACCGTGTAATTCCCTATTTACCTACTTTTAACTACAGCATCTTCTCTTGATCTTTATCTGATGCGAGCAATCTCTTTCCATCGGGAATCAGGTGATAAGCATTTAATCTCCCGCTTCGGTTTTCTTTGGGCTCCTGCATCGCTGGCTTTGTCATCAGTTGTTCCGCGCTGGGTTATGAACAAAATGCTTTCATGCCTCAATTTGTTGTTTGGTTGATAAACAGGCGTCTTTGGCCCTAGGCAAATTCATAGTCATTACTTAACGTGTAAGCAGAAATCAAGTGGCTAATATGAACATACCTCGTAATGTTTCTGGTGGACAGCATGCAGGAAAACATGAAAGCACCCCAATTTTCAGCCCTGCACCCACAGTCATAGGAGGAAAAGGAACGTGCTGTGTTTTCTGATCTTCACAAGGGATCACGAACCGCGTGAGTTGGGGTCCACGTTTCCCACCCTACGCCTGGTGAGGCTGGGCTGGGCGAGGGCCAGGGGCAGTGCAGCTGGACGCAGGTGGTGCCAAGGCTGCCCCCAAAGTGGTTTCAGCTCAGATCCTGCCTCCTGCTCCCGGCCTGCCTTTCCCTGGCAGGGCTGGCTCTCGGCATTGCCGCACCGGGCCACGGCCATCTGTCCTCTGCTGCGGGGAAACCGGGCCGGTGCCTGCTCGGGAGCGGGGTCACAGCACCCCACATCTCCCCTTCCCTTGCTGCAGGAGCAGTAATCCAGTTCTCCAGCGGAGCCCTGCACACTGCATCTGGAGGGGGACAAACCCGAGTCCTGAATGACACTGTTGGTTCTTCTGTGACCTGAGAAAGTCACCTTTAACCATTCCCTAACCTGTGCCGTGGGGTCAGTGCTAATTTCCCCTCTGCCACTTGCAAAGTGGTTGGGGTCTGGGAATAAAAAAATGATGCCGTTCACATCCTTTCCCCTTTTAGGTATAATAAATTGTTCTTCCTTAAAAAAAACCAAACAAACAGCAAAAGTGAAGAGAAGAAACAACTCCCTTTCCCATCAGATGCACCTTTGAATTATTAAGGGTTACCTGGGGCATTTTCCCAGAGTCCCAGGGAGGGTCAGAGATTTGCTTTCTAGGCTCAGCAGCAAAGCTCCTGGGAGGGCTGGGACAGGCTGAGCTCCCCCTGCCCTCGTTAGCCTTTGGCCACAATGTCCCTGTACCCAACCCAGGCACGGGAATCCGGGCATCATCCCATCCTCATCACAGGTACAGCTGGGCTCAGGCACTCCCCAGAAAGGGAGGAACCTTAAATACTTGTGCTCAAAACCTTCCAGCCTTTTGCTCCGGATGCAATTGATCTGGGATTAATTGAAAGCAGGTTTTGGCAATGCTGCGGCAGAGACGTCTTTGACACAAACCTCAAAGAACGATTGTCTTATTAAAGTTACTTAGAAAACGTCACGCGCTCTACGCGCAGAGATGTTGGAGAGCCTTGGAAACCTTGAAAGCTTTGAGTGCTGATACCGAAAAAAACCATTTTGATTGGTATCTTGTATTGTCAGAACAGGGCTACCTGCTTTCTGACCACGCTGGGGTGGAAGAAGACCTGGTGAAATGCTTGCTTCACATGGGGTCAGAAAGAGGACGATGTTGTGGAGCCAGAGATGGGCCAGACCCGGTCAGTGGCTGCGGGTCCAAGGCATCCCATGGGAAACCCCGTTGCGAAGTCTTTCCTAGCTCTGGTAGTGCTGCCCTTGATGGGGCTTTGCTTTTCACTTCGAGCTGTCGAGGGTTGCTGCCGGCACCCGGAGGTGTTCGTCTGTCCGTGGTGGGGGGTACTGCTCTGGCCGGTGCTTTTGGGGAGCCTGGGGTGCACGAGTGGGTCGCGGAGCTGCTGGTCTCCCGCAGAGCTGAGGGCTCCAGCCCAGCCTGAGGCTTTGCAGCCTCCCGGGGACCTCTTCCTTCAGCAGATCCAACCCTCGACGGTCCCTGCACCGAGCTTGCCCCTGGGGTGATGTAGTTCATGGCACTGTGCATCCATACTTCTCCTCGGGGTTGTCCCCAAAGAGTGGGGTGGGAATCGCATTAAAGGAGACGCAAGGGCCCTTCGTTGTGCCGCAAGCCCCGGGGCTGCAGCCAGTGCCCTGCAGGGACAGGACGGTCCGCTGGGCACCGGTGCTCCTCCATGGCCTCGCTGCTGTTACACCGACTTCTGTCACATTGCATGGCGGCGGCCGATGTGACGTGGCGCATGGCACAGGCCCCTCACCTCCCCCCCCTCCACCTTGCGCACGGCCCTGGGCTGGGCACCCCCCAGAAACAGATGCTGCGTGGCTGCCGCGGGCGCTCGGTACGTCACCCCCAGCATGAGGCCGTCTCTAGCAGAGCTGCGGTGTCGCAGGGCCAGCTAGCACTTGCAGCCCCCTCCCGCCCGCAGCTTTAACGCGGCGACGCTGACACCGGCAGAGTGTTGGAAAGACTTTGCTTCCCCCCAACAGCAAATTTGCTCCTTTGCGTCTCAAATCCCAAGCGTGTGGAGAAAGACCCCTTTGCCACGCTCCTGCAGCCTCCGAGCTGGCAGCCCCACACTGGTTTGAAAAGCAAAATCAGAGTGGCAGCAACCGAGCCACTCTGCTAATAGCCTGTCTGTCTCATTTTTTTAATAAAACGTGGAAATACAGTAATCACCACCGGTTTGAGTTGGTGAGACTGAGAGCAGGTGAAAGAGAAACGTTGGGAAGAAGGAGAAAGTTGGGATGAGAGTTTAGCATGAAGAAATGCCTCTGGATTTGAGGGTGCTTTCTGCCCCTTCGGGAGCCGGCTGGGTGGTCTTGGAGGCT
>NW_009221793.1:0-1111 GCF_000690835.1 Fulmarus glacialis
ATTCTGAGAGTGGCTGGTCCTCGCCGCGCTGCCAACAGGTAACGGGGACCTCAGGGTGAGAGGGTTTGCACCCTCCAGATGGGAGCTGGGGACCACCCGGGTGCCTGCAGAGGGTGGGGGGACCCGTTGCACTCTCCGAGGTTGCCCCTCGGAAGGATGGAAATGGGGGTTCGGGCTCATCGCTGCGGCGAGACGTGAGCGCTGGTGCCTGGGCGAGGGATGGGGGGAGCAGGGCTGTGCTTCCCATTCCTCTGTGGCCTCCCAGTTGGGGTCAAAGCCACTGCCCTGATGCCCTCTGCCCGCCTGGGGGGCCTGCCGTGGGGGAACACCGGCCCCCTCGCAGGGCTCTCCCCGAGCCCCCATTTCCAGGGCAAAGCGGGAGTTTTGTCCCCAGCGCCAGGCTCTCGCCTGCCCGGCTGTGGGCGAGAGCAGCTTAGGGACAGGCAGCGGTTTAGTGCTGGTCTGTCGGTGTCCACTGCCCAGTTTGGGGGGTTCAGACACTGCGATACGCCGGGTTTCGGTGCTGTCTCAGTGCAAACCCCTCCCCGCTGTGATGGCAGCTTTGGGATCATGGTCTTTCACACCTCTGCAAGGCTACGCCAGTGTGGGGCTGACCGTCCAGCTGGGTCACAGCTGGCTTGGGGACACCCGGGGCACCCCGGTGAGCCTTGAGGAGCGTCAGGGATGGGGTCAGCCCAGCCTTCAGCCCTCCTCATGCCCGCCCACGCTTGTGAACAAACCAACCGGCCCCGGCCAAAGAAGCGTGTGCGGAAGGGCCAGCACAGGGCAGCTCCTCCGGAAAGAGCTGGGGGATCCGGACACGCTCCCGAGCAAAGCCGCGGAGAGGCACATACATGGCCGTGCAAGGACACGCGTGCACACCCACGAACACAGGCAGACACCTCCCCGGGGACACAGCGAGGCGTGGGGCAGGGGTGCCTACACATCCCTCCCAGGCAGCCTTCGTATGAGAAATTCGGTTGCACAGATGCAGTCACAAAACCCGACTTCAAACACCCCGTTTCACCGGCATGGCCCTCGCACCACGCAGGTGAAACGGCTGCTCGATGGAAATTATGCTGTGGCTTGAGTTCATAAGAAAAAGAAAAAA
>NW_009221793.1:1147-1639 GCF_000690835.1 Fulmarus glacialis
CTTGAGGTAATAAAAAAAAAAAAAAAAAAAAAGGCACAATAGCAGCACCTCCCTCCCCGCCCTGGCTTCGTGCAGGAAGGAAAAAACATCTCCTGGCACCGCTCGCCTTTTGGTAAAGGTGTCTGAAGGGCTGCGGGCAGGTCTGGGAGAGTGGGGGCTTCTCCTCTGCGGTGCCAGGGTTATGCTCGGGGCTGGGCATGGGCTTCGCTGCTGCCTGGGCATGGCCGCGGCCTTGCCTGCTCCTCCTGCCTGCATCGGGGCACTGCGGCACGGCCGAGCCAGTTTTTGGGTGCCAAAGCGTGTTCCTGAATAAGTGTCGTTGGAAGCTGAAGGCACTAGGGTGGTTTTTAGCATTTAAGTCCCCAGAGCAGCATTGCACAGCATGGCGGGGAACTCACTTGTCTGTCCTCTCCTTGCCAAAATTGCCCGTCGCCTGCTCCCGCCGTGGCACTGGGCACCCCGGGGCGGTACTGTGGGGACAGCCCCCATGTC
>NW_009221794.1:0-498 GCF_000690835.1 Fulmarus glacialis
GTTGGCAGGGCGGAGGGAAGGGAAGGTGGCGTGGTTCGCCCAGGTTGCGAGGGGAGGACTGCGTGCCACTGTTGATTAAACGCTCTCCCCGAAAGATGGTATCCGACATGAGATAATGAGGCTCTGTGACCGGCCCCAGGTTCCCTTTAAGTTTTCCCATGGACTCGAGCTGTCGCCAGTTCACAAAACGACAGTGTAAGACAGCACCACGCTACTCAGATCCAATTTACGGCGCACAAAAGCTGATCCCCAAATCCTCACTAACAAACCGGGACCCGCAGACAATTCCGATAATGTTTAGTTTTTATTCATTTCTCGACTAGTTAACTGGAATCCCACCTCCTCTCCCCCCCTCTTGACAGTGCCCAATTAATCCACAATGTATGTCAAAGGTCTGGAACCCACTGTAAACTGGTGAACCTTTGCAAAGATTTGTGTGTCTCTATATTGATCTGATTAGGACCGGGATGCTTTTTTCTGGCTATTACTGCGTGCAAA
>NW_009221794.1:554-831 GCF_000690835.1 Fulmarus glacialis
TCTAATAAGATTTCTCCAAGGCGCCTTCAAACCTCCCTGAGTGTTCATGAAAAGGCTTGGGTATTTTTTTATCGGGGGGTCCAAAGGGAATCAGGCGAAATGAAGTTATCTGTGAGACAGGAGGGGAGCGCGTGTGTGTGTGATGGGGGGGGGTAGACTAAATCTATTCGCTGTGAAATGTCTCGTCTTGAAAAATAAGCAGGGGCGGGGAGGGATAGGAGTGGGATAAACCTTTTTTTTTTTTTTTTTGTATAAACATTTTTGGGGCGGGGGAGAG
>NW_009221795.1:0-1267 GCF_000690835.1 Fulmarus glacialis
ACAGCGCCACAGTGATGCCGTGCTGCGATGACAGACAAGACCCGGCACAGCCTCAGTTTCCCCAGCAAGGCTGAGATTTGCAGACCCCACAGCACTGGGGCAGGAGCTGAGCAACGTGCCCGGGCAGGATCAGTCCATCCCCTTCCCACCGAGTCCTTTCCCAGGTACCTGCCACTTCCACTGGGCAAGGCAGGACGCAGGATCCTGCCCACAGGCACTTGTCCCTGTGCTCAGCAAGACGGCGAAGTTAAAAACACGCTGACTTGGGATAAAATGTCATATTCCGAGTGTTTGCCCTGCGCTGCGGTTTGGGATTTCCCTCCGAGGTGCTCAGCATCGCCTGCTCAGCAGACCACTGCAAGCAGCAGCGGGCTACGGAAGGACAAACCCTCCGTTCCCAGGGACCGCGACCGCGAAAAAAAAATCGCAGGAGCAGCCGCGGGGAACAGCTCGGGGCACGGGCACGGGGCTGGCAGCTCCTGCAGCAATGCCGGGCACCAAAGCCAGCGGAGTCTTTGGCATCCACCACATCCCTGGCAAGCACACGGAATGCCACCCACACCGAGGAAAGCAATTATAGCTCTAAATTCAGTGGTATCAGGAACTGGTTGATTTAGGCTTATTATAAGCCCCCGAACACCTCCCTGCTGAGCCAGGGTGAAAGGACCGAGCCCAGCAGGTCCAACCCAGCCGCTACGGGTGCTCGCCCTCCTCTCCTCTCCTGTGCGGGCGGTGGGAACCCGCCTGAGTCATCCCAAAGCAGATGTCACACTTAATGTGGAAGAAATTGCACAAAGCTTTTCCCTCTCCGGGGGAGCTTTCTCCGTCATTCAGCAGCACTTTCCCTCGCCCTGGGCAGAGCCGCGGGGAAAAAACCACACGAAATGGCTGGAAAGGGAGCTGGGTTCAGCTGCGAGGACACGACACGGGGCTCCTACCGCATTTCCCAGCCCCAAACCCTGCCCCGTTTCAGGGCTGGGTTTATCCCCACGGATAACCGTGGCCCTGCCTTTCCCACGGGTGGGCTGTGGGGAGCTCATCCCTCCGGCTCTTGGCTTCAGGACCCACTGTGGTAATGAGCTACGTATCCCGTTACCGCCTCGCCATCCAAGTGGAAATGAAAACTCATTGCACAAATAAAAAGCCCACATACAGGATGTCAAATAGACTGCTTGCTTTCCCCATTTCGCTGATTTGATACAATCACGGAAAAAACAGTCCCAACCTTGTGCAATTCGGGGCTTATAAATAGCAACGCAGCACGGGA
>NW_009221795.1:1733-2007 GCF_000690835.1 Fulmarus glacialis
TCGGGCTTTGCACGGGCAGGGCACGCTCCCGTTAAGCGGGAGAGCCGCAGTCTGCAACTCACCCTGGGCCTATCAGGCCATGCAAAGAAAGGAGCTTCAAAGCCAACATATCAGCCATGGGTTACACAGCACCTTTTTCAGGCAAAGCATCCCCGAGGGCTCCGCAGAGCACTGTTAGGTACTTGAGCCGTGCTCAGAAACACGAGTGGCCCACGCAGGAGAGCAACGCACACCCAGGGGCTGGGGTACGGCTCCAGCATTGCCCCTTCCCACC
>NW_009221796.1:0-3132 GCF_000690835.1 Fulmarus glacialis
GGGGCCGGCTGCGACCCAGGGCCCCGGCGTTAACCCGGGGGTTCCGAGAGCCCTGGAAGGGATTTGCCGGCAGCGGTGACATCAGTCCTGACGCGATGAGCCTCTTTTTTAAGCGTCTTTCGTAACTCTAGGCGTGTGTGTCTGGTGGCAGGCGCCATTCGCCCCAGTTGCAGCCCGCTCTCCTCAGGAGCTAGGCGCCTCGCCTGTGGCCTCGCCTTCGGAGGAGAAACTGGTCATCTCAAGGGTCTGCTGAGGGAAAAAAGTGGAAAAAATCCATAGACTTCTTTTTTAACAAATTCCGCCATTAAAGTGGAACAAACCACCGGGGGATATGCAGAGCTTATTTAAGGATTAAATAATGCAGGCTAGCTGCAACAAAGTTACAGTTTTTAATTAGCTGTTAAGAGGCTTTAAGAGGATACTGATATTCCTGAGTGAAAGTATGACCCGGTCACGAACTTACGCTTTCATACTTGCATGTATTTGGGTAAATGCACTAATACATGGAACTCCAAGATCTCACTCTGCCCTGTTCACCATCTTGTTGCCTTATAAAAATAGGTTAAAAAAAAATGTGAAGAGCATGGAATGCCGTCAGAGACGGGCATTTTGGGTTTCCCAGCCCGGGCCTTGGCACGCAGCCGTGGGACAGCCACGTGCCAGGCAGTGCTGCGCTCAGCCTCCGCAGGGTTTGTCCCGTGCGATGGTTGTCACCGGACCTGCCGCCAGATCCAGCGCAGACAGCGGGTGAAACACCCTGTCGGTTGTAAGTTGGAGGTTAGAAAGGTGACAGTGCCACGGTGTTTGATTTGAAAGCAAAATCTTACATCGTGGTGGTGAAGTGCGTTACCGTGAGTGCTCGAAGTACTCCGCGCAGGGAGGCTGAGCAAGCGTGGACACGGCCCTTCTGCCGAGAGATCGGGTTAACGCAGGGACGCGTTCCTCTGCTGAGGATACAGAGCGGTTTTGCATTCAAAACCTGTGAATCTGACGCTTCTCACTAGCATTACATTGCTTTTTAAGGCATGACACTGAGATAAATGTGTGTGTCATTGAAGGCAACTTCAGTAACAGCGGTTTAAGAGATTTGCTGCTATGACCAATAAAAGTTACTGTTTCAAAACCTTGCAGATTTACCTTGACCTTAGATGTATAGTAAAATTTCCTACTTTCATTAACATTTATACTCATCTAATTAGCAGATATACACAAGTAGAAGATAATATCAAGTGAAGATGGTAAATATTTGCAGTATTAATTAGTCTTTATAGTTCTATTTATAGCCAGTGGGAATGCTATCGAGAGATTAAAACATATTTAACTGGCACAGATTTGATATGTCCTTCTAAAACGCTATTTCCAATGCTCACAGTTTATATCTTTAAATAAGTTGTCAGAATGTTTTGGTACCTGTTAATATAATTAAGTTTATCCTCAGCAAGCATAATACTTCTAATATTTGCCTCACCTACTTTGAGAAGTTAGACCACTTTAAATAATTGCTCTAGAAATTCATTTTGTTGCATTTGTTCCGTTCTTGAATGCGCATTGCTCATAAATTGGGGACTCCACGAACCAACTGGTTTTGAAAAGTAAGTCCACAGTTTAGATTCTTCTAGCTTAGCTGAAAATTATTTTGGTTGCATTTATTGTTCTTCATCAGCTTTCCCTGCAGTACCACAGCCACCTCTGTTCTGCTTTTGGGAGGCCTTTGAGGAAGACCCTCCTGCAGCACCACTGCTAGGTCTGAGGGGGATTGAAGCACCGCATCGCTCACACAAGAAGCTCACCCTGTTCTCAGGTGATATTGTTAAATCATCACCATAAATTATATCCTTGAAACTCAAAATATTTTCCTCAAGCAAGCCTTTTGCTTTTGGGATGGATCAAATGTCACCAAGCAACGCATAATTATCTTTGTATTTACACGGCAGATGTTTTCAGGAAAAGCCTTGAACCCGTTTCAGCCTCCTGTCCCGTCACACACGCCGAGGCTACATTGCATCACGTACGTTTCGTGAACAAAATACAAATGTTTCTCACTTGGAGCGCTGGAGCGCTGCTTGCCGGATGGCATGGACAGCTTCTTGTTTATAAGAGGGCATTTGCTCACAGAAACGGACTTCTCAGTTGCCTGTCTTTGGGGGTTGGGATTTTTCACTCAAAGGGAAGTCAGAGCATCTCTCTTTCGCTGCTTTTGCAAAGATTGTGCATATTCAACTTCCCTGAGCTATACTGTAAGCTGACATATATTCCAAAATTTTCCAACTGCAGATATGGCATAATAAGTTTTGAGTCACACCTTGAATTAAACACACACAAAACAAATTCAAAGTATTTTAATATAAACTGGGAAATTCATCATCATGTGAATACAGTCACCAACAAGACTTACTCATTCTGTGTAGCAAGAAACGGGAGTTGCAGGGTGCATGGAAGGAAGCTCCGGCTCTTCTTGGGACCGTCGCACGCTTTGGCAGGCACCGCCTGCTTGCACGTTGGCGTTTACAATAAAGAGGCCCGGCAATTAGCCACACAGGTCAAAAGTCCAAATGACAATGTTGCCTGCTAAATATAATTCACAGTTTTCAGGCACTTCTGGCCATAAGACAACATTTCAATTCAGGAGAGCTGAAAAGCCTGGCTTCCTGCACCTGGGGAGCTCCAGGCGGGACCCACTGGGTTCATCAATACCTTGCAGAGTCTGGAGGAGCGTTGCTTTCCGTCTGGAGCATTGTTCCTCCCAGTACCTTGCTTGCCTTCTGGAGGAGCGTTAGCAGGTCCCTGCCCTGCACCCAGCTGCCTCTTTTCACAGGGCTTCCAAGCAGATAAGGCTTTTCTAATCATTGTTGCTCTGTTAAATCTGCTCCACGCTGGCCAACAAATTCAAAGATGACTGGGGGGGTGGCTGAGGCTGACAGCTTTGCTGGCACATTGCTTCCTTAGGAAGCTTGGCCAAAATGCATCTTCTAGTGGGACCACGTTTGTGGACAGAGCCACAGGAAGGAAGGGCCAGGGAAAAAAGTGCTCAGCCAGGAAAACACCTTTCACAGTTTGTTTTGGGCTGAGATGCTGCAGACAAGCGAGGCTCGTGTTTGCTCTTCAGCACGGCTGGCAGGGCCAGCATCTCGG
>NW_009221796.1:3269-5132 GCF_000690835.1 Fulmarus glacialis
TGGATGCGGTGTACTGACAAAGCTCTCTGTTGTGCTGGGACAACGTGTGCCCCGGCTCCTGGCTAGCACGGCTGCTGTGCGGGGGCATCACACCTCCTCATGTCCCGGCCCATGCTGGATAAGGACAGCGATCGCGCTGCGGCCGGCTGAGGGGAGGACAGATGGCAAGGTCTGGGGCTTTGCTACTCTCCTAATGTCGGTGGATGCGGTGTACTGACAAAGCTCTCTGTTGTGCTGGGACAACGTGTGCCCCGGCTCCTGGCTAGCACGGCTGCTGTGCGGGGGCATCACACCTCCTCATGTCCCGGCCCATGCTGGATAAGGACAGCGATCGCGCTGCGGCCGGCTGAGGGGAGGACAGATGGCAAGGTCTGGGGCTTTGCTACTCTCCTAATGTCGGCAAAATTTCCTGCCAGGGAAACATTCATGCACGCTCAGCAGTGCCAAACTGCAATTGATCCTGAAGATCTGAACCGCAGACGACCATTGCCTGGGAATTAAATAGCCAAGGACTATTAACTCGGCACTTCTGCTTCTAATCAAGGACATAACTTCTGTATTATGGCTTCCAAATCACTGAAACCCCACACATCGGTCTCAGGACAGTCATCTCGTTAATGCTGCTTGCTGATGCAGTCATTAGTCACTAGCAGACAGCATGGGGGTAATTCAAATACGCACAGGAGACTTCCAGGAGCTGGCATCAAAGACTGGGCACGCTGATGCAGTTCTCCTGCATAGCAGACGCTTGTGTTATTGTTTCGCACTGAAGTAAAAACAACATTTCCACCACCCAAAGAAGTGGATTGCTGGTGCTATTTATGGCTGGGACACGCAACGCTCCTTGGCTGAAGCCAGCCTATAGATAACCTACCTAAGGAGCCGCTCCTGCACTGCTTACCAAAAGAGGCGCGGAGTCCTTTCTGACACGCTACACTTATGCTATTTTCAAGCTTTGCCAACAGCTGTTGGCTGCCTGCTTATTAAGCAAGAATAGGAAATGCAGCAAGTTGAGGGCAGGGGGAGAAGAATTCGTTTGGGTCCTTGCTCCATTCCCAAGACATGTTTTTCCTAATTTTTAACTTAAGAACCTTTATAGATCTGTTTTGCCAGTTTTCTCCAGATGCATGTGTTACTTTGCTGTCAGAATGTACAATATACAGACAAGGAGGAGGTTGCTTGGGGTTTTTTTGAGATGGATCCTTTCCGAGGCCATACAAATACAGTGATTTCTTGTACAGAAAACATTATGTTTGCTTCTGAATAAAGTCAAGTATGGCCATAACTTCCGACCAGTAAGAAAAACTTCAGGTACCACATAATCATTTTATGCCACAGAGAAACTTAGCAACTTCTTGTTTGTTCTGGTAATTGTTTTCACTGGATTTTTTATGTGCTGCATGAAGATACCGACCATTCAAACCAAGATGCTCTACAGCCATCATATGGCTTTAGCAGACAAAGCTCAGAGAGAAGAGTGACAGACGACCTAGTCCTGGCACTTTTTATAAGCAAAGCCTATCAGTGCTGGGGAGTCTGAAGTAGCAGTCAGTCAGTGGAAGGGAGCAAGCAGACTAGCTAAAACTAGTAACTTTTGCAATTGCTTTGCATGACATTGCATTACTAATATAATAATAATATTTTTGCATTACTAATTATTATTCCATTGCTAATATAATAATAAAGTACATTGCATTAGCTAAGCGGTACCTAACGCTTGCTGGTGCTTGCTCATCGCAGTGAATACAGCAGGTAGCAAGAACACAGAGCAGTTGTTATTGAGCTGTTTGCATCAGCGCATTCGTGGCGCATGGATCCTTTATGAGAAGAACTCCCAGAATTAAGCAGTGCTGGGCAGAAGGA
>NW_009221796.1:5165-5900 GCF_000690835.1 Fulmarus glacialis
ATCTGCACCACACAGCTTTATCCTCCCACATATTCCACTCATTTTGGCACAGCACTAGATTTTTTTTCGTAGCAGAAAAATCAGCAGTTTCATTATGAGGAGGGCTGTAAATATGTGAATAACAACAATGCTTCTACATTAAGTACGTGCGTTGAAAAATAAATTAAAAAACCCAGTACAGCTCTGTGCATTAAAATGTGCAACAGACCAGTGAAGCAAATCACGCAGACACAGAACTTTGCCTGTAAATTAAGCCCGACTAATTGAGCTCTGCCTGAACTTTCTTCCCCTGAATCCTTAAACAACCTGCCCAAGCAAGTGTTCGTCTTTAACAGCAGTCAAGGTAAACGGTGTTTTTAGCCTAGAAAACCAGCGCTGGAACTTTACAAAGCAGAAGGTCAGGTACACCAAACACTGCTTTTATCACCTCTGTGGGGCTTGTTTCTATGAGCTCTCCTCTACCCACCCCTTCCCTGGGGCTCCTGAGGCCCTGGTGCTGTGAAGGGGGTGCCAGGAGGGGCTGGGGTACGCAGGAGCCACCTCCGCTGCCGGGATCAAACAGCTCCCTTGGGACCAAGCCCGGAGGAGAAGGGGCTTTGCTGCCTTCCTAATCTGAAAAGACGGAGAAGGAAAAGAGGAGAAAAAAATGTTTGCCCTTCCTAAAAGGCTCAGTAGAGCGCAGGGACGCCGGGGTCTGGGCGCTGCAGGACCGAGGGGAGCCTCTGCGCCCCAGCA
>NW_009221796.1:6015-6333 GCF_000690835.1 Fulmarus glacialis
GGACCGCGGGGTCCGGGGCCCTCCGGGCCGGGGGGGAGCCTCTGCGCCCCAGCACCCACCACTGCCATGGGTTAAATAATGCAGTTAGCAGTGCTGCACCAAAAAGCTCAGCCCGAGCATGCAGCAGGCGCCCTGCTCGGCTTGGCTCCCAGCGGACACCGAGCCCTCCTGCCCGGGCGACCCCGCGCACCACTGCCATGGGTTAAATAATGCAGTTAGCAGTGCTGCACCAAAAAGCTCAGCCCGAGCATGCAGCAGGCGCCCTGCTCGGCTTGGCTCCCAGCGGACACCGAGCCCTCCTGCCCGGGCGACCCCGCG
>NW_009221797.1:0-745 GCF_000690835.1 Fulmarus glacialis
GACCCCCATCCCGTTCTTTCCGCAGCATGACCGACTGGGAGACGGCCCCCGCCGTCACCGAAACCCCCGACATCAAACTCTTCGGCAAATGGAGCACCGACGACGTGCAGATCAACGACATCTCCCTCCAGGTATTTTTTTTTTAAGGGGGGGACGCGACCAAATGGGGCGTAACGGGGGTTCTCGTATCCCGACGGGCGTAGTATGACATCATATCCCGCTAGGATTACATCGCCGTGAAGGAAAAATACGCCAAGTACCTGCCCCACAGCGCCGGGCGCTACGCGGCCAAGCGTTTTCGTAAAGCTCAATGTCCCATCGTCGAGCGACTCACCAATTCCATGATGATGCACGGCCGGAACAACGGCAAGAAATTAATGACCGTCCGCATCGTTAAGCACGCCTTCGAGATCATTCATCTGCTCACCGGGGAGGTGAGGAGGGCGCTGGGGGGGTGTTTTAGGGCGCTGGGGGGTGGATTTGGGTGCTGGAGCGGGGTTTTTGGGTGCTGGGGAGGTGTTTTTGGGTTCTAGGGGTGGTTTTAGGGTGGTGGTGGGGGTGTTTTAGCGTGCTGGGGGGTTGGTTTTGGGTGCTGAAGGGGTGTTTTGGGTCCTAGGGGGTGTTTTAGGGTGCTGGGCGGGTGTTTTTGGGTTCTAAGGGTGGGTTTTGGGTCCTAGAGGCTGGTTTTAGGGTGCTGGGGAGATAGTTTTGAGGTCTGGGGGGTTGGTTTTGGGTGCTTGGGGGG
>NW_009221797.1:830-1072 GCF_000690835.1 Fulmarus glacialis
GGTGGGGTTTTATGGTACTGGGGAGGTGTTCTAGGGCACTGGAGTGGGATTTCTGGGCACTGGGGAGGTGTTTTTGGGTTCTAGGGATTGTTTTAGGGTGTTGGAGGGGGTTTTTAGGTGTTGGGGAGTTGGTTTTGGGTGCTGGAGGGGTGTTTTTGGGTCCGGGGTGGTGTTAGGGTGCTGGAGGGGGTGGTTTTAGGGTGCTGGGAGGGGGAGGTTTGGGCACTGGGGAGGTGTTTTTG
>NW_009221797.1:1188-1420 GCF_000690835.1 Fulmarus glacialis
GGGGTGTTTTAGGGCGCTGGGCAGGTGGTTTTGGGTGCTGGGGGCGTGTTTTTGGGTCTTAGGGGATTGGGTTTTAGGGTGCTGGAGTGGGTTTGGTTTTAGGGTGCTGGGGAGGTGCTTTAGGCTGCTGGGGGGTGGTTTTGAGCACTGGAGCGGGGTTTTTGGGCACTGGGGAGGTGGTTTTGGGTTCTTGGGGGTATTTTTTGGCGCTGGAGGGGTGGTTTTGGGTCCT
>NW_009221798.1:0-5013 GCF_000690835.1 Fulmarus glacialis
GTGCCCCCCAGTGCCCACGCGAGACACGTGTCCGTGCGGGAGCGGAGCAGGGTGGCCGGGCCGCCGCTGGCGGGGTGACCCTGGCCGCGGGGTGTTTCATTTGGAAAGCGGCGTAGCGGGGGGGGGAGGCGCTTTAGTGGGAGTTGCTGGGGGGGGGCAGAGTCTGGCGTCCCGTCTCCCTGCACGGCAACTCTTGCCGTCACAGCCCTTTCCAGAAAGGAGAAGAGTTAAAAGCCATCCAGGCTCTTTACCGACATGACAGACCTTGAAACGCCTCTCAGATTATTTACCTGTTGGCAATCTCTCCTGAAATCCACACCTTCCCCAATCCTTTTGCCTGCTGCTGACAGTTCGGCGAAGTCTTTTTTGCATGCTCTGACTGCACAAAGACTAAAACTACTCTCAAGTAGATATCAAGCCCATCCCCATTAGAAATCATTCCTCACACACAGGTCTACAAAGATGCCTGCAAGTTCAGGTCTTCAGGATCCAGGAGAGCATCCTTTTTCTCCTTGCTCTCCTCCTGCTGCACATGGTACCGCCATTCAGCAAACTGCACAGCATCATGGATGCTGTGGAAAGCCAGCTGACCACCACTGTCTGTCTCGCCAGCCCAGCCTCCCTCCCGGAGCTGCTGGCGGGTGGAAGGGTTGCAGTTGGCCAGGAGCACCTGGACACCAATCTCCTTATAGTCACGATGTGTCTCCTTTAGCACAGAGAGACCCACAGTATCTATGAACTGCATTGCCCCACAGTCAAGGATTAAGGTGTGCATATCTATGGAGGGAGGACAGGCATCTGCTGGAGGCTTCTCAGCCCTTTTCTTGGCCTGTTTCAGGCAGTCAAACCTGGTGCCAAAAAAGCTCTTGCAGTTGCCTGTGTCTGCATTTGCCTGGGCCTCTGCCCTGTGGTGCTCAGCAGCCAGCAGGATAGGATTTACCCCAGTTTTCTGGTAGAGAACAGTCTTGAAATAGTCCTTGTTGGCATAGTAGAGGGATGACTCGAAGCGGAAGATTTTGATGTTGGCAATACTGCTGAGCTGCTTGTAAGTGGACTGGTCCTCATAGATTTCCGTGTTGCTGACCTTGCCCAGGAGCGTGGCCCTGGGTCTCTGCGTGCGGAAGATGATACAGAGCAGAGCGAAGCAGACGCCCACGAGGAGCCCAATCTCCGTGGTGATCAGCGTGGAGGACAGCAGGGTTGTCCACCACACCACGGTGTCCAGCTTGCTGAGCTGCCACATGCGGGGGGTATCACGGAACTTCCTCAGGCCCCCCTGCAGGTTGACAATGGTGACCACCCCCAGGATGGAGGTCTGCAGCGAGTAGAAGAGCGGGGCAATCCACAGCAGCACTAGCAGCAGCACCAAGGAGGTGACCAGGCCAGAAACCTGGGTCTGGGTCCCCGTGGACTCCTTCAGCAGAGTCTTGGTCAGGGCTGCAGAGCTGACAAAGCAGTAGAAGAAAGAAGGGATCAGGTTGCACGTGCCAATGGCAATCATCTCTTGGTTGGCACGGACAGCATAGCCATGCTTTTTGCCAAAGATTTCCGCCAGGGAGACAGTCACGGCAAAGCCAATAACAGTAATGGGCAGAGCATCAACTGCCAGGCTGGAAAACAGATTTATATCTGGTAGAGTGGGTTTCCTGAAACCAGTAGGGATATCCCCACAAACAGCAGACTTGTATCGCTCTTCGAAGTTAAAGTAGGAAGATATTGCTGTGGCTACAATGACCACCAGCAGCTCTATGGGGAATGGGGCCTTCATCTTCTCCTTATACCGATCATTGATCTCTTTGACAGGCATTATGATGGCCAAAGCAACCAGGCTGGTGACCAGGTCACAGATATTGGTGTTCTGGATGTATCTGAAAAGGTCAACCCACGTCAGGATGAAGGAACCCACTCCTTCATGACGAGGGATTTTCAATCCAAGGAGATACTTCATCTGGGAGGTGATAATGATGAGACTGGAGCCGGTCACAAAGCCACTGAGGAGAGGTTCTGACAGGTAGACAGCCACAAAGCCCAGCTGTAAAACCCCCAGCAGGATCTGAAAAGCAAGCCAGCCATACCTTTAGCATCAATGAGAAGGGCTGGAAGAGGTGGCTGGCAATTTATGTCAGTTTGCTTCCACTTTAGCAGCTCTGGCTATTCTGTCTGCTAAGCATTCAGTGTGAGGCAGAGGACTTTGTCTTCAGTAGTTAATCTGGGGTATGAAACACTAAAGAGACCTACCTGTAACACTCGACTGTGGCTAGAGATGCCATACAAAGACGCTACAAGGTCCCTGCCGCTGTCTCCTTACAAGCAATAAGGGCACACAGTTAACACTGAAAGTCCAGGCAGCAGCCCCATCAAAGCAGCTCAGAGTATCACTCGGTGGCATAAAACCGTTGTGATGCACTGAATTTTAGTTGTCCCAGTGAAAGAGCCTGAAGTTGTTCAGCGACAGCTAGGCCCAGGCAGTGGGGACACTGCCAGGGAGCACGGCCTTTGAAGGAGCCCTGCTGATGGCAGGGTCCTTGGGGGCTGTTCTTGCCAGCCCCAAACCTGCTCTAACTTGCACCAGGAGCCGGCCCAGCTCCAGGACTGGGGTGGTGGGAAGGTGGTTCACAGTTCCTTCTCCTCCCTTGCTGTGTCTGAGCCTAAGGATGTTCCAGACACATCCAAGGACCTGGCCTACCACATGGGGGGAAGCAAAACCCTACATTCAGCCGTGTCTGGGGGTTTCTAAATTACTACATTTGATTCAAGGGTGTTGGGGCCTAGTCACATCAGGAAAGGCTTCTCATGGCTTGTAGGTCTGAACCAAGACTGAGCTTAGAGATCTTTAGCCCAGAGAAGTCCTAGCAGGGAAAGGACAGAGAAGAAAGAGCACAACAGCGCACATTTGTACCTGGTAAAAACCGACCAGAAAGCTTAAGGAAAGGGCCACCGTGATGGCGTAGCAGCTCCTGTCACAGGCACCTGTCCAGTTACCGGAGGAGGTGGAGTTGCCCACCAGCGAAGAGCCAGTGCTGCCGTCACTGTACCCTGCTAGCTGGAGGTGCCGGTTCACAGACTGCCCAGTCATCAGGCACAGGATGCCGAAGGAGCCCACGAAGTTATGGCGCGAAGTGGCCATAGCAACATAGATGATATTGCAGAAGAAGTTGGTGTAGATTCCATAGATGGGATCCTGGTTGGCTAAGAGGGAGTAGGAGATGGACTGAGGGATGGCAACTATCCCCACCAGGAGCCCAGATATGACATCTCCAAGCAACTGCGTCTTGACGTTGTAACGGGGAAGCCAGTCCAGCACCGGGAACAGCCGACAGAAGAAGGTGATGATGGTTTGATGATTGCATGCGCAGACCTCTCTGGCTTTCTTTAAGATGAGTTCCTTGGTGCTGAAGTCTGCAGGCTCATACTCCTCCAATTTGACATGTATAAAATTGGCAGGACTCTCTTCTGGCATTAGGGAGCCCAGTGCATCTTTGCTCTGTCCTGACTTCTGGCTTGATGTGTCCTCCATTGCACCAGGAGAGCTAAGGCAGGAGAGAAGATAGCCATGAAGTGTCACAGTCATGTACATAATGTGCTTTGCTTAGCTCCAGGGCTCATGCAGATTGCATGGATAAATGAATAAAGGAAAATAACCTCAGACAAATCAAACAGAAAAGCACTTTCCCATGGTGCCGGTTATTTTTTTGTTTTCAGTTATGGACCTGATCAACCACAACCCTGAGACCACAGTTTATACTGCATTCACACTGGACAGATGCCCACATCAGGGTCAGAGCTACAGACCCCTGTGCTCCTTCCTAACATACCTCTTGTTCTGAAACAGAGCAGCAGGATGGGGTAAGATCAGACAATATTATTTCACTGAAACTGAAACTTCTTCAGGAAGCCTGCATTTCTTGGTGACGCTTCCACTTAAGTAAAAACTGTTTTGAAAATGTTGAGATATTCCAAGTGATGCTTTAGGAATGTAACACACGGGTAGGGAAGGTAATTTGCAAAATCATTTTTCCTTTAACATTTCAAAATTTTAAATTACATTGCTGGCTTGCATCAAACAGGCCCATCACAGGGGCTCCAATCTGCAGAATGAAAGCATCCTACTTTTTCAGTCTGGTTAAGTCACATATTCACTTTCCAGAGCTACTCCAAGTTTTTCAGTCAAAATGCAGCTGCAACAAAACATAGCTTTTTGTCAAAACTGAAGAATACGCACAGAGAAAAATTCTCCTGAGAGGAGACCTAGAATGGCTGCAGTTCAGAAATTGAACTGGATGATGAGAAATCCCATTCCCCTGCCCTACGGGTTCATTTCACATCACTAGTCCCAGCCCAAATCTCTTACCTCTGGCTGCGGGGAGATACACTGGGTGTTTTCTCACTACCTGGAGCTTCTCCCCGGCGAACAGACCTGTCTCCTCACCTCGCAGCGCACACTGAACAGAGAAAGCACGAGGCTAACAACTGCAAACCTGTTTCCTTTGCCTTCCTTCTGGACCATGTGCCGCTTCCCTTGAAAAGAGATCTGAGTTACTCAGCCAAGCGATCGTTCCCTTTTATCTCCCTCCAGCCAATGAAGACGGTACAGCCGGCCAAACAAAGCTGTATTTTGAAAACAAACATTGTTCTGGGAGGGTATTTTTGATGAAAATTTGTTCTGGCCATTAAGAATGATTGAAGGGGTTTAGAGAAGTGCTCCTGCCAGATAACAGTATTGCTGGTGTCTGGAGCTGTGTTTGCTAAACAAGGGGAATGATGCAAAGAAATCTTCCTGCGTGTGCTATTGCTCTGCCCCTCCCTGAACTGAGAGAGCATCATTGCCCGAGTCCTGCCGGGCTTCTCCGCTCAGGTTTTCATCTATTCTGGACAAGCCTTTGTTCCAAAAAACAATTAAAAAGCAAAACTTGTTCCAGAATGACTTTTCTTTCCTGGTAGCCTTTCCACCAGCGTGCTGCCACCAGCCCCCTGCGCTCCGCTCAGCCGCCCGCCCGGCTGCTGCCCGCACAC
>NW_009221799.1:0-11634 GCF_000690835.1 Fulmarus glacialis
TTAATGATTCTATGATTCTATGATATACTTTCTTTTAAATCACCGATTCAAATACAAATATCTGAAACTTTAGTGTACCCCAAAGAAACCACTTCAAAAATAAACAAAAAAAACCCAAAACAAAATCAAAACACACACCCAGGTCTACATAGGTAAATTATACGAAATTAGCAAAACACAGGAAAATTTATTCTCGTTCGCTGGACCAACATGCTCCATGGGAGGAGATGGTGATCTCATCAATAAATTATAACTAGAATCAAAATTTTTGATATTGTTAACAGTATGAGCAACTGTGACAGTAGCTGCCAGAACAATCACATGGAAAATTTCTGGAAGGGGTCAAAACTTGGTTTACAGTGAGATTGCCAAAACTCTGGTGCTTGCTTCAGTCATATGCAAAGAAAGAAAAGATTCCTTTGGGACAGCAACCTGGCACAGAAAAGAAAATTGACTATCAACTTGTGCTGACATTTCTTGTTTCCTCTGGAATATGCAGTGTATTTTCCATGTCCAGAAAAAAATTTATTTTACTTGCAGGATATTTTTAGCACAGCCCCCTTTTATGTTTGCTGAATAGATGACGATAAAAACTAGGAACTCATCAAGTCCAGAATAACCTTTGATTCATCTCCAGGACTCCCAAAAACGACCCTTATCCAAAGCACCTTCTGGATTGCAAAGAATATAGGCAACTGAACATTCTCACCTCTACGAAGAGGTAGTAATTTATTTTCTAGAATTTCTCTTGCATCTGTTCCTTCATCCATCAGATCCAATTTTGTGATCACACCGATGGTCCTAAGTCCTGACCGGGGTGGAAGCAGGAGGAAAAAAGATAGTGAAGAATCATTTAATGGTTGGACTTGATGATCTTAGAGGTCTTTTCCAACCTTAATGATTCTATGATTCAGGAAGAACAATTACATCTTACAATTATATAATAACAGGTCTGTGATATTCTCGAAGCATGTATCACACAATACCAACTACCACTGCAAGTTGTGGTATGTCTGGAAAAGAAAGGATCATCACTGCCAGTGCTGAGATGTGTTCCTCAAATCTCTTTAACAAGGCTCAGCATTCCTGTGATATGACTGTATAAAATTTATGATGCGAGTATCCAGAAATCCCATCAGCACTACGGTCCACTTTGCTAGGTACTACAAAAATTTCTAGGTAGGCATTGCCCCACTTGCTAATAAGAGAGTGACAAAATTTTAAAAATACTTTCACAGCATCATTACCTGAATTACACTGAGCTAACAAACAGTTATTATGATGTTGAAGCCTATATGAGAATGTATATATACACATATATATTATATATTATATTTCACACAAGAGTTGATCAATTACTTCCAATTATGTTATTGCACTTGAGAACAAAAAGTGGTTACGTTCAATCATGCTTACCTTGAGGGTCCACTTCCTTAGCTAACTTCAGTGCATCTGAGTTGGCCAGATCGGTGTTAGCTGGAGTCACAGCCAGTATCAGACAGTTTTCTCGAGAGATGAACTGCATTATCATGTCTCTGATCTGCTGCTCAATATCTGGAGGCTGATCCCCTACTGGCACTTTAGTGATTCCCGGCAAATCAATGAGAGTCAGGCTTAATACTATACGGAAAACACAGGATCATAAAACTGGTTAGCATGCAGGACGTGTAAAGAGAGCTACGCATCTATGGTTGTGGACAAATTTTAGTTACATAAAACCCCACATAATTACCTTTATAGGTACATAAATATTGTCAATGGTTCAAACAAAATGCCTGACAGTCTGAAAAGTACACTTGTTTCCCTGTTGGTCTTTCATCTCTGGATTTATTAGTGCTATTTAATATTTTAAACATTACAACTGGCACAGAATACTTATACTAAATATCCTTAGACAAATGAACATGGCTTTCTGAACTTTTTTCACCAACAGGAGCACAAACAACAGACCATTCCCACTGCATCTTTCAAATCAACCGAAAACCGGCTTTTTTTTTTTTTTTTAAATACAGTCCTTCTCTGACCATGCTTTCAACAGTCTCTCCAATTAAGAAAATTTAAAAAAAAAAGTCAATAGCTAGCCTAACTTATATAGCAAAATTGTTGTTAAGGGGCTTTGGGGTATGTTGCTGTTTTGGTTTTTTGGGTTTTTTTTTTTTTTTTACTCTGTAACTTCTTAAGAAAATTAAGAAACACAAAAAGGTTTATCCATTAAGAAAACCTGTTTTGCTCTGGCATGATTTCCCCAGTACAGGCCACAATGCCAACTAGAGGCACCCTAGCTTGTTCAGCCAGTACTGGGGTAACAGGGTATCCTTTAGACAAATGAGAAAAATGCAATTCCTAGAAAGGAAACACCAGAAGTATATTTGGGGTCTGGCTAATATAGACAACAGTTGCTGAACTAAAAGACTGATCCTAATAAAACAAAGAGCATTAGATAGGAAATTTTCACTTTCTCCTGGAGTCAGCATGTTCAACAAACAAGCTTTGAGGCAGGGCATTTAGTTTAGCTCCTCTCCAGTTGGCTATGCCACATCTGTATAGCAGAGAAGGGCTCAGAGACACATGTTTAGAGCCAAGGCTGCTCACGGTATATCAAAGGGATGTTCAGCAGCTCTTTAATTACCTCTCCTCTTATTTTAATCTTTCTGTCCTTTGATTCGCAATGAAGACATTAGATGAGGTGGTTAGGAAAATAAAGTGCTTCAGCCAAACATACCACTTTTCTCCTGTATCCAAGACAGATTCAATGCAAAACATTTTCTCTAGATTGCCTTCATTAAATTGGGCAGATGGCAACCAGAGGAACTAACTTTGATCTATACTGGGGGTCTACAACAGAAAGCAGCTTCAAACACCATTATTGTCTAAATATATTTTTAGTGACAGCGAACAATAAACATCTAATAGGGCAGGAAGATATAATGACTTTCTAGATCACTGATCAGGGAATCCATCTGGAGGGTGGCAAAAAGAAGTTTTGCCACTAAGTCTCCCATACCCTATTATTTGTCTTTACTAGTGAGCTACTAACTAATGGTATATGGACTGGGGAAGAGATTAGTTTCATCCTGATGCAAAGTGAGAATATTTTTAAATCATGAGAATATTAAATGGGACAGAGAGTCTGTGTTCTGCCCAGCTCTAGTGGCAACAGCTCTCCACCATAGACTGGGTTTGTAACACAGGAAAAGTTGAGGATTCTTCCAGATATATATCCACTTTTCATTCAACTCAGTCTCAGAAGTTTTTTCATCCCAGAAGACTTCTGATCGAGGAATGAGAACACATACAAAAGGAGATAGCTAGACAGACAGACCCAAAAAAATACATTACATGACAGAAATATAAAGTAGAATGATTTTACCTACCATGGGGAGAATATATTCTTAAGTTAATAGGAATTGAAGAAATGCCTTTGTTCGCTCCCGTTATTCTATCTGTTTCTACTTCAATTTCCTGACGAACTTCATCAAACTCAGTAAATTTCCTCCCTTTGCAGTGTAGAAATTCAGCATACTCTGTGAAAAATATCAATGGCAACTCTGTATTTCACAGGCTTATAGGCTTGGACACCCACTTTCAAGCCCCTACTATTCTTCAGATGTGTATGCACAAAAGGATGTCATCATGGATATCAGGAAAGCATTATATATGAGCACATGCTATAGATATGATTGCACAGATGAAAACCAGCCTACAACAAGAAAGGGTTAGTTAAACAGTCAAGTTGACTGGATATGATTTACTGCTTTTATCTTTAGTATGTCATCTTCTGGAACAACCTGAAAGATTCAAATAGATATCGTTTACATTAATAGAATAAGGAACAGATTGTGAATCAGATTCTGAGTTTTCATCTCATTACATTTGCCTGTAATACATCAATAAATTGAAGAAAAGTAATTCAAGTTCTGTATCATGAAAGATTATTAGCATTGGTTTTCAAAATCTAACAGCCCATGTTACACATTATTTTAACAAAGGAGCTCTGTACATTTCTACAAGTTCATCATGAAAATAAGATCACTTCAAAACACTGTCATGTTTTTAAACACAACTTCTCATTTCCTAAAGACTTCTTGTAGTCTAAATCCAAACCATGCTTAAGAAGTTTGTAAAAGCTTTTATAGATATAGCTGTGATTTTGCTGAAGTGGGAGAACACAACGAATTCCTAAGTCTTCAATATCAAGCAACTTGCCCTCTTACCTTAAAAGGGCATCAACCAGGAATCAGGGATAGATACAGTCTCATTTGTTAGACTCAAACTTGACACTAGGTCCTTGTTTTGACTCTTGAAACCAAATACTGATACTAATTACTGTGCCCTTCTGAATTTCCTGCCCTAGAGGTGCATAACCCAAAGCACATCTCAGGATTTTAAAACTGGAGTTTCTTCCTTCAAACAGGGCAAAACAGAACACAAAAGTTTATCTCACATAGCAAGGCTGTAATCAGAAACAATGGCATAAACGGTAATCACAGATATAAGCTCACATCCTGTCCCTTAGACAAGGTCTAAGCAGTAGGACTAGAGAAAGGCTGGACAGAGTTGTGTATGTTCTTTTCATCCCGCAATCAAGGCCTGATCTCAAAGTTTCAATTTAGGTGTTTCTTCCCTAGAAAATGTTTCTCAGTAAAAAGCCCTCAAACATCAGGGCAAAGAGCTTGCTTGGTACTCAAAGAACAGCGGCTTAGGAGACCTGATCCGAGACCATAGATTAATAGAGGGCCTTATGCATCAGCATTGAAGTCTGTTTCCCAAAAGTCACTTTATTACTATTGTTGACAGAGCTGTTAAAAAAATAAAAAGTCAAAACCACACATGAAACCATAACAATATTTAAAGTAAACTGACAGCCAAAAAAGGAGAGGGAGGAGGGGAAAACAACAAACACTGACCTTTCTGCACTACAATACCATAATCCCGCCAGATTCAAAGTGTGAAGGACATGGAAACCCACCCTTGTTAAGACAAAAATAATACATCTCTTATTTTAAAAATAAGGGAGCACCTAACAAAACGTCCATCTTACTTTTGACAACTTAAGAATTGCAGAATATCTCATATTCCTTTTTAGCTCTAACAGCAAAATGACAACGAATGGGGGTTTTGTATGTTTCATTATCAACTGTTTATTAAAAAAACAAGGAATATTCAAGTATTTCAAAGTGAAAGATAATATGGTGCACAAAATAAAATATCTCAGTTGCTCTAGCACATTTGAGAATTCACATTTGTAAAATTCGTCATCTCAAAGTTGGGAAATAGCTACCTACTGAAAAAAAGAACTGACAAGTCGTTCTTATTTTGTCCCAGTTCTTCACGCACTGCTCCTGGCATTAAATAAAATGTATTCTTCTTAGTTACCTTTTTTTTCAGTGGTTCATCAGATTTTCTCAGAAAAATATTTCAAAATTCAGTAATTAATACTTGGTGCCTAGTGGTAATCAGCTGACTGACTCAGCTGATAGTCAAGGAAGCTTTTCTTTTTGTTCCACTTAACACTCAGTAACAGAAAGAGTCCCTATCTGAAATGGCTTCAAGGTAATTCAAATGAAAATGTTTACTACTTTTCAGTTGTGTTAATATTTATCAACAGCTCATTCTTCCCAGTGACATCTGTGATCCCACTAGTTCTGAAGGAATAGACTTTACAACGGTTCATAACCTGTGGTGCCACACACAGCCTACGGAATAAAAATTCAAATGAACAAGCAGCGCTTTGTTTTGCTCCTTTCAGCCCTTAGCCTGTCCTTGGCAATGATGCCTTTAAGCCAGACTGGATAAGCACATGCTTTAATGCAATCTTCAGTTTTCACCTTTCATGCACAGAAGAATACTAGGAAAACCATTTTATTTACATTTTTGTGGGAATGGACACGAAGCCAGACAAGAAAAAGTGATCCTGCCTAATGTATAGTTTTCAGACATGTATTTTCTGTATAAAACTGAAGTTAGGTTAAGAGAAAGAACAATCAGATAAAAAGTTAAAACATTGTCTTTGCATGTAAAATACTTCCCCACTCCTCACCCCCCGACTCATTCAAAGCACCTTGGATAACATAGAATGAAAAAGCTACCATAGCATAGTTCTCTTCAGTGTATCCAACCACAAGTGTCATGATAAATGATTATTTCTCTCTTCAATTTTGATTAAATTAAACAAATAATACAAACAAGTGTTATGGGATAACATTTTTTTAAATGCTCCTCATTTTTCCTGTGAGTTATTTCTCCCTATGCTTTTATGTTTAATCTAGCACAATGTTATATTGTTATTAACAATAAATAGCCATTGTTGTTTTCCAACCATTTAAATTCCATACACACTTGAGATCTTTCATAAATCTGTCTCTAAGCTAAAGAGAGCCGAGTTAGGTACACCATGTGATGAGACGCGGAACAGCCCTTAGAAATACGTAAGATAATTTAAAAACCCTTACTGAACCAAAGATAAAAGACACCTACCACACCTTTATTTACAAGCTTGCTACCCTGTAATAAAAAAAAAAAAATTAGACTGATATGACAGGGTTTTTTCCCTTGATGAATTTGTGTTGGCTGCTATTAATCTCAACTACCTTTCAGATTGTTGGTTAATAACTAATTACAGATTTCTTTTTCCTAAACGTGAATTTTGACTGATTTTTCTGTCACTTTTCTTTATTATCTTTTTGAAGATGGGCAAATACAGAGCCATTTTCCAGTCTTTCAATGAGGGGATTCCATCTTTCCTGATGTCACTGAGCATCAACCTGGGATCAAGGAAACAAAACCTTCCAGGCAAAACCACTTGTAAAACCAAGTATTCGTGGGTACAATTTATTTGTCCCAACATGAGCTGAAGCCCATACCCTGTTTGAGGGCGCTGATAGGAGAACTGGCTGAGCCCTCAAATCCATGCTGCCAGACCTCAGCAGTCACTGCTGATCAGCTCAGGTTACTCCAAGCACTATTACTAGCACACACACACAGACAGCAGCAAGGAAGATTTGCAGTTGCAAAGGAAGATTTGCAGTCTCTGCAGCCTTACACTAACAGCTTAAGTTCAGGTTTAGCAGTTCAGACCAGCAGTGCTATCCCTCTTCCAGCATATAAGTCCTATTTGGGTGATGAGTCTTTCGCTGTCTCAGGAAAGGGTCACCAGTCACTACCACCTTTTCCCCATAGTGGTAGCTTTTGGGGTTCGCACCTCCCACATATTTACTGGTCTCTACAGCATCCTTGTTCGTCATCTGAAGGAGCAGCTGCCAGAGAGTGGGATCCAGAAAACGGCAGCCACTGTCTTCCTTTCCCCCTGCAAAATGCCCAGTCCCTCCCCTGCTATTGGCACTGTGGCACCTTTCTAGTTTTTGTCCTTGAAGACTTGCTGATGAAGTCTCTAAGATCATTTGTGTTAGCTGAAATATCAATCTAAATTCTTTTTATAATTTTTTCATTTTCTGTTAGAGGATTGTTTTTGCCACCAGATGGCAACAAAAGATGGGTATGCTTGAGGAGTAGTCTCACAACAAAAGATACATGCATTAAAGCTCAGCAACTTCAGTAGAAGAGAGCATCTGCAAGACTTAAGAAAAAAGTCAGAATGTCTTTTGAACCTTATGGTGATTTACTTTCCACTTAGTGTTCCAGTTCTAGAACTGGAACAAATGTGGGTATTGTACATATGACTCATTCATCTAAAAATGTCCACCTCAATAATGATTTTTAAAATCTGTTAATCTGCCAGTTCTTTAGCAGAGACTGAAGCAAGACCATGAAGCAGATCTGAAATTCCTCCAAAAAGTTATCAAAATGATGAAAATAACCCTCCTAGAGCCAAGATATTAACATGTAAATAAAAATAACAGGATTTATATAGCAGACAATGTATTTTTAACAAACAGAAGATCTATAACAAAGGTTTCACCCAAAACCTAAGTACCTTTTTTGTTATCACTGCTGTTTAAAGACATATTACCCAGTCTCAAGAAATCTATATAATTATTTCACTTCCACAGGCAGGAGAAAGCACAGCAAGAGGAAGAACAGATCGCTTAAGATTCTATATAATGTGTGGCAACAGGGGGAAAAAAAAAAAAAAAAGAAAAAAAAAAAAACCACCAACCCACCTCTCAAGACCTCCTCAGGCATTTCAAGTCATTACCTTCCCAAAGCTTACTCAGCAGCACCATTTAAAAGTATCTATTAACGCCTACAAAAAGTATTTAATCTTAACTGATGTATTAGATCAAAGAATCATCAAGCTAGGAAGTATACTGAAAGTTGTGAAACAAAAACTTAGAACGTTTAAGAAACAGGTTTTAACATATAAATTAAGGCATACCAACTCAAAGGAAGAAAAACCCACCAGCCCACTAGCCCTCCTATAAGAAATTATGGTACACATGACAAATTGTAACAGGTTAGCATGCTTACTGGCAAAACTTGCAGAGAGAAGATTTGAAATGGAACTAATGCACCTTACGCAGAATTCAGTTACGTTGCTCCAAGACTACTGAACACTAATGCAGCCTTAAAATTCTTACCCCAGGTCAGCTGTGTGCCAACACTTACATCTTAAAGACACACAGAGAGAAATCTTTCTAAAAGCACAACTACAGGAATACATAATGCATTCCTCCTCCTGAAAAGGAATCATGAGTAAGAAAGTGAGAGACCAGCACTCTACACTCACTGGTAATTGCTGAAATATCACAACAGTTTAGCATTTAAAACAAATGCTGCCTGGTGAGAAAGAATGAGCTCCCTGTATCTTACGCAGCAGCAGTCAAACACTGAAAGAACCAGCATGCCTTTTGCCTGAATTAAGACATCAGACTCTCACAAAATAAACTGCTCTCACATCCAGCTTCTCACCCAGGAAAAGAGTAGGTGGAATTCCTCCCATGTACATCCTCTGAATGGTTACGCCAATTTATCACAGCTGTCTTGCCTGCCTTGTAAAACCTGAAGTTCACCATCAGACAGCCTCCCAGCTAACAGCACCATGTCCACACCTGTGCCTTCTAAAAACTCACTGAATTGCATCTTCCCAGATGGGACTATTTTCTCCAAAACCATTCTCTACTCTGAGCTCCTTTCAGGGACTAGCAACAACGAAGGCACAAGAGGCTTGTTAGACCTGATACTAGACATTCCCAATGCTGTGGAATTGCCCAAATGCAGAGAGAAGAACATCAAACTGCACCTGAACTGTTTAGCATGCTTGATGTCAGATGGGAACTCTTTTTCAGTTGTGACTTCTGGGTGGGAAACAAAGCTGCATTACCAAAATTTAGATCTGTTTATTACAGAACAAAGACTGCATGCTTATTTGGTTCAATTTTCTTTTTCAGCAAGACATCGTATATGCCATTTTTCTTCAGTAGAAGAGGAGCAACTGAACCGAAAACATGAGATGAAGAATAAGAATGAAAAATTGTGACCCTACCTACAGGACTGTCAATGAACTACTTTGGGACAAGTAATGAGTATCAGCCTCTCACTGCAAGAAGAAAGCCACCTTGAAGCCTCAAAATATTTACAAAATGGAGAATTTTTTTCTCCCTCTCTCCTTTAGCCAGTACAGTAGTTTATTGGATACAGGCCACATTAACAATTCAATTTGAAATGCAGCTGGGCAATCCCAAGAGAGACTCAAAGTAGGATAATCAAGAACAAGTCAGAGTACTTCAGAGGACTGTAAATTATTTTTAACATCCATATTTTGACTTATTCTATGCTACTAGGTATTTCTCACATAATCAAACTCAGAGGAAAATAGTCACAACTACTAAAGACTGTCTTGTTAGTTGCAATATTTAATTAAAAGCTTTGTCTTTGCCTCCAAGATTTCAGCAGAGTACAGTATTTGCATGGCTGTGGAAAAGCAAATGGCGTAAAGCCATTTAGGAATTGCACTGTTCCCACAAAAAAAAAATTAAAGGAGGTCAATAGGTCACTACAAAATAGCTTTGTACTAATTACACAAAATTTTTTAAAAAGAGAAAGTAAACAAAACTCTAAAAAAAATACTCCACATCTCATGAGATAAATTTCCTAGTATTGAATTGTTTCATGTTACCCCTTGCATATTCGCATTTTTAAAGGGCATAAAGAGACCAGCTCTTCCCAGATGTGTCAGATCTTTCAGATGTTGGAGGGCCCCTGGTAAGTCCTCACAATCAAATTCCATGACGTGTCCAACCCTAATAATGAGTGGTCAAAGTTTCCTCTTACTTGGGTGTAAAATGCAAAAATGCCTCAGCTGCCAATCTTTATGAGTCAAAGTTTATGAGTCAAAATTAAATGAAGCTTTAACCTCTTGGGTCAATCAAATTCACATTCCAAAAAGATTCTCAGCCAGTTCCAAAATGTTGCTAAAATATCTTGCAGGCATTTCTGCATGCCTATATGTTACAGTATATAGAAAGTGCCCCCTCCCTCCCAAGGAATACTATAAGATTAAGAATAGTTACTTTTAAAAGAGTCAAGAAAGATCCTAGGATTAAAGATCAGTTAAGTTTACTACAGCAGCAAGAACCTGATACAGTCCTCTAATTACTTTCTATAACATTTTGGATAATTACGGACTTGATAAAAATCAGTCCAGCATCTGCTTCCTGTAAAAGAACACTGTGCTTCTCTAAGCAGTTTTCTTTATTTTCTTTTTTTAAAATTAGTTCAGAAAGATGAAGGTGGCTTAAAAGATAAAGTTATTTGGAATTTCACCACCAAAAACAACAACAACAGACAAAGTTTAAAGAAAGTAACAAACTAATTAAAGCCTGCATTTTAAAGGTCTTGGCATCTAAGCCCAAACAAGAAATACACAGCATTTCCCAAAGGGAGGAATACGTCTTGACATCCAGGAAACATGAAATTAGGCTGAAGCTCAGTTCTCCAGAATTTTTAAAGTTTTTGTTGTGTTATTTAAGTTATAATGAAGAACTACTTTTCAGCAGAGAAGGTACCTATACGAAAACCTACAGGCCCACCTAAAGCTAGTGATACTATGTGAACATATTAATGGGGAAAATACCAGAAAGAGAGAGAAGCCCTTTCACTGCCCCCTTAACCAAGGGACATTAATGATTTTACGGAATAGGGCAATACAGGCTAGCCGGGATAAGTTTTGGATGGATGTCTAAGAATAAGTATTTAACCACTTGAGGTTAGAGTTAAGAGTTTACTTATTAATTCGTATGTCCCCGCAGTCTAGTCATTTTGTTAGGAATGCCAGCACAGAGCTCAACTCTTTTCTTTCTTCTGCTCTTACATGGTGCTGGGAAAATTAGATGAAGATTCTCCATAGCTAGGCCTTATTCATGCATTTCTGCATGCTCTGTCAGAGATCAAAAGCCAGATATGCAGAAATGGCAAGTGTTCATATCTCCAACTAAAACAAACTTGATCTTTTAATATATATATAAAAACATATATAAAAAGCACTATAAGCATATTACACCCTTGAAAATCCTGAAGTTTCTAAGCTTTGCATATAGAAATACTGGATTCCACAGTTTTTGCTTTCTTTTCCACAGTATAAACACTATGGAAAATTTCATAGAGGCACTGAAAATATGAACATGCTTTACAAGCAGTAATTCAGAAAAAAACCTGGAGCCTAGGCAGACTGAAGTC
>NW_009221799.1:11649-29230 GCF_000690835.1 Fulmarus glacialis
AAGACCTTTTAGGAAAAAAATGCACACAAAAGCTTAATTATACCTTACACATAGAGACAGACTAAAGTTCTTTGGGCAGCTTCAATTTTGTTTCTTCCCCAGTTTCATCACATTCCATAATTTAAAGAGCACTTTTTATTTTTAAATGCTGTTTTGGATGTTATTTCATTTCTTTTTACGATTTGAAGTAGAAGTCAATAGTAAACCAGTGATTTTGTTGCTTACACTGGTTTAGAAGCAACAACAACAAAAAAATTTGAATGATGGAAAACCATAGCTGCTTTTATATATGCTAAGGAACTGAGCTACACAACACCAGATTAAGTGCCCGTTGGAAGAGTACTAAGTGGTGAATTCTGGTGAAAGATCTCAATACGTCACATAACTCAGTAGTATACACATACTGTATTTTTATTTTTGACCAAATACACAGAAGCCTTGTTCTCCCCCAGTCTACCTTCTGCTCTACTTAGTGCAGTGAGCCCAACCAAAAAAGACAAGTCACGAAAACAAGCTGTGTGGAATCAAATCTGTGTGCACTGGAGCAAGAGTTAAAGTACAGCAGTTTTGGTGTGTTAAATAATACAACTGCAAAGCTCATCAAGAAATAAATAAATCAAAGCTAATTTCTAAAACACTTTGTATGCAATAATGTTTCTGCACTACTTGAAGTTTGATCTTGGATTAAATTTACTATGTGCTCTAGGATTTAGATTTTACTGTTTTCCCAGATAGGACAATGAGATTAGTTGGTCTTGAGCATACAGTTTTGAAGCAGCGGGCCTTTGTTCCAGACAGTCTAGTTGCACCTTTCTTCACACTGCTTAAGTTTTCCTAGAATTTTTTTTCCTCCTGCTAAAGAACATCAACACTTTGTCCAGGCATCGAACCAAAGAGAGAGAGGTTACCTGTTTTGGCAGTGATGAGTTGCAAAACCAATGGTCGTCTTGTTACAATTCCAGAACCTCGTGGAAGAAAATCCCTGGAAACATTAAAAAAATAGTTACTACCCAGAAAGCACTGTCCAGTTACATAAGATATTGGACTAATTTGGAACCTCCTCTATACCTTCAGGTGCAATGAAAATGGAAAGTTTGTGGGGACAGATTTACATGAAACACTAGTATAAAGTAGGACTGTTAATTTTTGTTGGAGATAGCAGTAGGTCATTAGACAAATAAGTATTAAAACTAAATTACTGTCTTGAGGCATTACCAATTCTCTTTCTTCATGACCATATATAGCATTTCAAAACTCACCTTGCATAGTAAGAGTACGTGAAACCATGCCCACATTTATCAGGCTCTATAAAGAAATGTGTTCTCACCCTATACTTTATTTGAAGAGGATATGGGCATACGAATACACGCACTCACACACCACACCAAAGCTCTGGCCAAACCAAATTGCCAGCACTCTGCAGCTACTCTTTCACACACTTAACTTCTGCCAGTTCAAATCCCCAAATAACTTTTCCAGCAACACATCCGCCCAGAAGTTTTTAAGTGAAAGCTGAACACTGGAAGTACTCTGGGACAGCAGAAGGGAATGTCCTTGGACCAGAAAGCAAGCAATGAAGCAAAGACAGCAACTCCGTCATATCATTATGCATCCCCATGATCCTTTTAAGGCTCCCTATGCAACTGAAATCCTACAAAAACTTTGAATCAATTGTTAGTTGCAAAACCAATGATCAAAAACCCAAAGCAAAATAATAGACTTTTTTTTCCCAGGGTCTTCCCCAGTTGCCATACCTATTAAACTCTTACAGCCCTTGAGATGAGGTTCAGTGAGAGGCTTTGAAGAGTGCTCCCTTCAAATAAGCATCTTCAGAGGAATAAAATTCAGGAGGTATACAGACAGTTTCACAATCAGCTCATCGAAATCCCCTCCTTTTTCCTGCCTTAGCAGGGATGCTGAATCACCTTCTTGCCTGCCTTAGGAGCACTGCTAACTCACCTCTCCAGCTCAGGTAAAAAGCAATGCAGCAAATGGTTAGGGCACGAATTTTCCGTCAAATCGCAGAGCTGATCTGGGTGACTCTGTTGTCACATATGCTAGTGCCAGCACAAAGGGTGAGGCAGGAATGTGCAGTGCGTTTGGGAGGGGTGGGGAGAAGGACAAAAGAGTCAAAGGAAGAAAGATACAGCCATGTCAGCCCTTTAGACAGAACTGCTTAGATGGGTCTGCTCAAGCCACTTGAGAAACCACATCTTTCCTATAATCACTGTGTATCTTCATACTGACCTTGTGCTACTTAATGGATGCCTGATTTTAGCAGTTCTTTAAGGCAGCACACAAACATGCAAGGTTTAAAGCAAGCCTAAAGGGTACATCTATGAAAAATAACACACACAAATATTTCATCAAACTTCAGGATATTATTTGTGCAAATCAGAGGATACTAGTCTGAGGAGTCCCAGGTCAAGACAGGCTCAGGAATGCAACAACAGTGAACCTCTTTCCACAAGCGCCAACAAGGTAACAAAGGTTTGGCAGCCTGCAGAAGAGAAATATGGCAACTCTACCCAAGATACAAGCTCTGAAGATTTTATTCCCAATGTAACATCTAGACATAAAAGAATAAAAATTAAAAAAATCACATAAGCAAGCAGTTCTAAGGCTCTGAGGAACAAGACTGGCTGTCAGCTGTGCCCCACACCACTTCAGAAGTCACCAGCATTTTGAATGACACAATGTTAATTTCTAGATAAAATAAAAGTCTCACTTTCTCAGTACCTGTTAATGTGTGCTTACAGTGTGATTACTCTGCAAACTAAAGCTAAAGCACACCGTAAAAGGAGAGGCTGTTCAAACACAAGCTAGCTCATTAACTTCTATACTCAAATACAGATCTGCAGGCAAAAGTACAATTAATTAAGAACTCAAGTAACCTCGAAAACAAAGATAATGCAAAAACATCACGCATACTGATTTATATCTACTGAGATGTTTTACAATACTGGAGACAGCAACAGGATACAAGAACCAGCTTAGAGAGATGCTAAAGGCCTTCAAAGGTCAATCACAATTTCAATACCTACCAATGGAGAGAAACATGTGTCTTAATGAAGTGACATCTACTGATATTTTCTCATGGGGAAGAGGAGAAAATTTTTATAGAAACATTCATTTCTTTGTATGCACTGAAATGACAGTAGCCCAGGATGTAGAAAACGCCTATTGAGATCACAGTTTCATACTTTGATTTTTCAAGCATTTCAGATCTTATTTAAAAAAAAAAAAAAAAAAATCATTTTTCCATCAAGAAGCTAAAAGGAATAGCCATTCAGGACAAACTGATCACACACAGCAAACTAGGGTCCTCTACAGCACCACATGAGGCAGTAAAATCCTTCTTCGGGGAGTCAAAGGCTGAAAAGACTGACTGATTTTCTGCTTCAGACTAAGCACATTCAGAGATAAAGAACACTGCATTAATGCAACTCCTCGTTATACAACACCGACCTTCCCTCAACAGCAAAATTAGAAAGAAATGTACAACAACAATTTTCCTTTAGAACGTTCTCTTAATGTGTCCAAAATAGATAGCATTCGATAACCCGCCCTAACAAATTGAACTGTTGTCAAAAATCCCATCGTCTGTTCAAGCAAGCATCAGCAGAGAGAGGGTCCTGCTTGGTGAGACGGTGTGCTGTGTTGATCAACCAAGCTAAACAGCGTGCAGCAGAAGGACATAATGCTTCTGCTTCAGATGTACAGTTTGAAGAGGAAAAAATGACAAAGAATGAGGATAAAAAGAGGTTCATGGGGAGAGTTCAGGAGAAAACTCCCCCACCCCCAATTGCCGAATATGTGTTGTTTTACCTCTGAAAGAAACATCGACCTCAATTAATAAATCTGCCCTCACAGGGACAGGGAATTTTTTTTTTTTTAAAAAACATTTGAAATTTCAGCTTCAGCCACAAGGCAATGGCATCTGTACACTTTCTCTGCACAGCCCAAATCAGATGTTACAAATTAATACCTAAACTCTACTTCTAGAAAAAGACTGTTCTTTAAACACACACAGAAGTGTAAGTCAAATCTGAGACATAACTTGCACTTTTTTTAGGAAAAGCAACATAGTACCACATTACAATTCTAGTAGCAAGGGCATCAGATTAAATACTGTACAACTGCTTCTGCAGAAATGCCTACTTTGGCATCCACAAAACAGGATGCAGATCTTCTCCCGCTCCCCGTGATATGGAAAGCTTTCTACACAGGGTTCGTTAGTGGTGCCGAAAAAAAAACCCAGTGTATAAGGAATGGTCCCCACACCCTCATTTTTCCCTAAAACATTTACCTAAATAAAATGTTTCTTAAAGAAGAAGGGGGGGGGGAAGTTCAGCAGCAAGAAATATAATAGGACTGAACACAGCTGAGTTACAAAGGTTCCTTCTGACCAAAAGGATGATGCCCCTCAATGTCCTGGTGGCACACTTAACATTCTTTAAAGGACAGGTTTGAGATAGTTGCTTTTCCAAACCTTTTGGTCAGTGTGTACAAATATGTCTAGTAAGACTTGGGAGAAATCACATCAGAGTTGAAGCAGCTGCAAAGAAATCCATCTAGAAAAAAGGACATGCCTGAGAATTTGTGCACAAAGACAAGAGAGAGAAAAGGCTGTCTTCTGTGGTGGGGGGAGTGAGCCTGTGAGTACCTGTGTGCACAACTGCAAGACCACTTAACAATAACAAGGTGTAGGAAACAAGAATGAAACACACTGCAAGAATAAAGCTGGGAATGGAAGATATGCTCCTTTAAAAGGCATGCATCCTACATTAAGAAGCAAACTACTTTTACATCTTTACTCTCAGAATATTTTCAGCAAAAGGTACTCTGCTGACAACAACTATACTAGCTCAGCAGCACTGCTGCTGTGACATGACAGTTTGGAGACTGGCAGCAAAGCCTGTCTAGTGTTGCCTAGCCAGTACTGAATATATCAAATGCAAATAAGATGCAAGATGCCAGGTCTTCCAGAACATCACTTCAATAACTCTTCAACCTTAGAATGCACTCATCTGTTAGAGTACCATTAAATATTTTCAAGAGCAAAATATTTTCAGGGCCAAGTAATTTTTACCCTAAAAACTACAAAATTACTCGTCTTACTGCACAACATAAATTATACTGTCTTCGCTCTCTAATACAGCTCATTTCCAGTATCAGAGATCTGGACAAGTATATCTACTAAAACATTTGTTTAATGTGTAAAGGTTACAGATATTAGTTTGAATTTGACTTTCTAAAACCCAAGTCTCAAAAACAAGTGTCACAGGATGGTGACAGAAGTTATCAATGGCCATACCAACACCTTAGCAGTTTATAATAACAAGACAGTTAGGTGTCTGATCTTTGCTACAGTAGACAACTTTACTGTAAGAAAAAAAAAAGTTCATGTCTCTGTATGTTGTCTTTCCTTTATCGTACCCACCCTCTCTGACTGATGCTCAGAAAGGAAATAAGCTGAAAAAGTAATTAGACAAATCATTAATGGGAAGAGTCCCGTGGAAGAGATGGGAACACCCTTTCAAATTTCAGAAAGGGCAGAAACCCTGAAATGCTGAAAAGCAAACTAGACAGAGCCTCCTTCAGTGAGGTTGTCTCATTATAATGCAGGACTATAGCTTACAAAGAAAAGAACACATATCAAACAAACAAAATATAAACATAACGTGTTCCAAGGGGATTTCCAGGTAGAGGAAGAGTTTTCATTTAGGAGTTCTCTAGCACACTAGCAATATTTATTATGTTAAAAAAAGAAGGAAAAAAAAAAAAGACAAAACAGAAGAATCCGCAGTTTGTGTGAAGAGCGATGATGCATCACCACTTAGAACTTAATCATGGTTTCAAAAGAGTAACATAAACCTGCTTTACTTTGCCAGTACAGTACTGAAAAATGTTCTGCACTTTGATCAGTTACATGGTCAGTATTATGCAGGATAAATGGTGATTAATTTACAGTAATACCAATGTAATTAATTCACGTAAAACATAGGGGCAATCCAGGAAATCAAATAATGGAGGAAAACGTCAATGATTACACAGTAATTGCATTAATTAAAGAGCTAGGAACAAGTAAAACTTATAGTGATGAATTGTCAAAAAAATCAGAAGTCCCTCCAAAGAAAAAGCCTCCACAGTTTTCACAAAGGGTAGAAACAAGCCAGGCTCAGGACAAGAGCCACGATTCTCTTACAGAAGAGCACAAACGACCCATCTAAATCTCATTTTGCCAAACAACATTGGTAATGTTACTTATAAAAGTTTTTCCAGTAACCTTCCCTCAAATGCAGAAAGGGGGCTGCTCACATGAACAACACTGCTGTGGTAGCATTCCACACAGGCCTTTATTCCCAAGATTTGCCAAGGACTGCAACGCAGCTTCAATTGCAATAGGAAGCAATTATGCCAAAAGTCAACAGTTTTCTTGGGCTTTTTTCCAACACAGTGTTCATTGTTTTATACAACTCCAGCCTGGCACACTAGGAGCACTTGTGGCTCATACTGGCTGCTGAATGGCCATATCTTGTGCAAAAGAACACCGTTTCACAGTGAACACCTACACATGCCTATACAGCCAAGCATCTCCCAGTTCTGTGGCAAGTGTACACTGTACTGAAGTACTATAAAAGGCTTTAATTTTTCTTGCATTTATCATATTTAACCTCAAAACAAAGCGCTACAAAAGAACAAAACAGGGAAAAGGATGGTCCAGTGTAAGCCTACAGAAGAGAGCCATTAATAATTACTAACTTCTTTCCACAGGTTCACTGTCTAAAACCCATATACCAAACCCAGTTAATTCACAACTGAAGATCTCTTAAAGCTAAAAATATACATCTGAAGACCTATTTTGGCAGACATGTTCTTTCTATCTCACCTGCTCTTGCTCCTGTGCTCACCAACACCACAGAGGACCCAGCGGTAGATCCTTCACGCACTTTTGTCATTACAAAGCAAGGTATGTCCAAGCGATGGGAAGTGTACTTTGCATTTAAGCAGAGGCTTTCTTAGGAATTAAATTCGTAATGTCGAGTGAAGCACTTTCTCAGAGGAGGTCTGTCATCACTGACACTAGACATCACTGTATTTATTCTTCCTTAGTGGCTTTGGAAGCACAATTCCTCTACCCTCCAAATGACAGTACAATGATAACCCCGGGACACGTTTTCAAGAAGTCACAACAGCTTTAAGGCACTACCTCTGTTGTGCTTTGATGTTCTCAGCCACATACCTTTTTTTTTTTCAGTAATACAGTAGTATACATCATTTTCCACATCCCACTGATATTTGGCTATATATGCTCTTCCTCATTAGCTCGAAGTACAGAGACCAATTCTTATTATCAATCACCACTTGATCCCTCACCTCCTTTCATTAGTTACAGAGAGTAAACACTTTTTGTTTTGGCACAATGTCTGTCAATCAAGAGAGTCTCCTACAGCTTTGTTCAATAGCTGCAAAATCTCAGCCTAACATAATGGGGCTTACATGAAGATGTACAAAATAATTAATCTTCTTTATTGAAGACCAATGATACCTATCTTAATTAGGCCTACTAGGCAAGCTAAATGCATTAAGAGGCTACGGATTTTTAGTGATCTCAGATATATTAGCTCCTAAAGCTCAATACCAGTCTTTCCAGGGTTTTTTGTAAACCACACAGCATAGATGCTGGCATCCTTATCACGACACTTTAGTGCTTCGTCCAAGTTCTCTAATGAAGTTTGGTCTCAGTTTGCAGTAACCGTTCTTTCAAGGTAAATCTTCCTTCAACTGATAGATCATTTTAATTAACCTGCTGAATCAAAACAGGGGTAGTACCTACAAATTGCAGCCCATGCAGTTTGGGCGTGACTTTAGGGGTGAGAAACTGAGTATCCAGACATCCTGGGGCTGTTAACTATCTCTTCCTTTCAAGCAGAGTGGATAAACTTGGTGTCCTTGAGAAGCCATTTTCCAGCCCAGTGGTGTCCTTCGTCGCCATTGCTGAACTACTGGAACTGAAGAGCCAAAGCATGGACCCCCCCCCCCCCCCAGTTATCCTATCCATCACTTTCAGGTAAGCACACAAGTTGAATTAAGAATAATAATTAAAAAAAAATCTTGAAACTCTTACACAGCACTACAACCTAGCAGCCTAAAATGCCTCTTTGGGTCTCCCTTCCTCCACTCCTTTATAGAGGTGAGACCAACTATATAAAAATCCAGAAGGGAATGGTACAAAAAATCCACCCAAACAGACCTAACCATGGGAGTATAGTGAGCATTGACTCTGAAGGTGAGAAACAAGGTTTTCTTGAAGAACTTCAAATAAGATGGCAAGGGATTTCAGTCACAGTAGCTGGGCACCTCCATAACAACTAAGTTCAGTGACAATGCTTAGGCACCACTAAGGCAGGAAAGCAAAGCTTGAGATTTCCTCTTCATGCAGAAAACTGGAGACACAGCAGGCTTAAAAAACACTGTCATTATAATTCCTGTGTATCTGGAAGATGCTTTCTTTAAGTAGCAGCAGCATTTCTGCTCAACAAGCAGCCAGAAATTATTACATCTCCCCCATTAAAGTAAACATTACAGGGCTATGAGAAAGTCAGTGCCAAAAATTACTCTAGTCGCAGTGGTGAAGTCTTCCATTAAACATGACTGGAGTCAACAGGTTCTCCAAAGCAGAAACCTTTCAATAGAAGCATAAGAAGACACGGACCATTATTAGTACCCCAAATCTAATGTCATATTTTGACAGCAGTGAGAGTACCTTATACTGCATTTCTGCACAGAAAAAGGCAAGCCTGTTCACTGAAGCAAGGGAAAAAAATGCACTTCCTAGTATTAAAAAAAAAATCTTTCACATGATAGAAAGTTTTAAAGTCTCAATAATATTTACAAGTCTCAATAATATTTATAGGACTGAAAACTTGCCATACACAGCTATGAAAACTTCCCAGGCAAAACCACAAAAGTGGTAAGATGAACAGTGCTCTGTTTGCAGTGATTATGCTCGGGCTGTAGGCTTGCTGTATTAACAGATCAGGAAGCTGCCAATGTGCAATCTCGTCGGCAAGCCACTGTATGCACGAGGCATCTGTCCTCCCTGGCAGGCATCCAAAACTTTGCTGCATCATCCTAATTCCATTTGTGAAAATGCCCTTTTTCCTCTTTCTCTTTTAAGGTTTTACAAAAGCTTCTGCTATTTCCTGCCCAATGGCGCTCTCCATCAGTTCCAAGAGGATGGGAGGGGAAGAAACCACAAAACACAAAGCCCCCCCCAACAATTCTCAGAATTTTTGTGTGGAAAAGAATAAAGCAGACTTTGCAGGACAACCGTATTCTCCCTAATCAGATATGTTTCCTCTTAGGAAAGGACTAATTTGCATAGCATGTTGGTGCATAAAAGCCCATCCATTCTCAGGATGAATACTAATGCAGCAACATTTTGTATCTCAATACAAGAAGTGAACAACAAAAATTTTTTACTCACTTTAAATTGTTGTCAGTGCTCTAAATAGAAGTTGGGTTTTTTCTCTCTTACAGCTGCCAAATACTATTAACACTGTTTCTTTAGAAAACATTTGAGTAAAAAGTTTTCCTCTATAATATAATCAGATATAAACAGAAAAAAATTCTGATTGCAAGGATCAGAAAGAAAACAACATGTCCGCAACACTGCAGGGATATCTGCTACATGAAGCTAACTACTATATAATTACTTGCATTTAGCAAATAATTCACCTCTGGATACTCCATCATGACAAAACTTTTAGATATTGCAAATTTCAGTTTTTTCATCAAAAACCCTGACAAAATATGCTCCTTGCCCTTCCTCCCAAATCACACTGTCCTGAACTCAGATCCATCAATACAGACTTTTTAAACAGTGGTATAGCATAAAATCAGCTATGCGACATATAGTAAAGTCCAAAAAACCTTGCCTCTTCAGAAGCATTGTGAAAATACATTTATCTCTTTTGTGGTGGACAAGGTGTCAAACTGTACAATTACCTTTCTTGGTACAATACAAGCCATTTCAGATTATCTTGCAGAGCTGGAACGTAACTGGATTCAGTTCTTCTACTCCCTCCGGAATGTATACACATGGAAATTGCAGTATAAAAACAGCCTGAATTTATAGACAGAAAGACAACTACAGAAGGAAGGAGGAAAGGGGGATGTTTCCAAAACAAGTGATCCAAGTCTCTCAAACAACTTCTCTTCTCTGGCCATTTTATCCTTTTTTACCTGCCCATTTATCCTGCTTTGAGCCTGTAGTATGTGCAAATGAATATATTGTCCATGACAATGTGAAGTCTGTTTAGCTAAATATTGAAATTTAATATCAGCCATGATCTCCCATCTCTCTGCTCACCAGAAACTGAATTATTACCATGAGAAAATTTTGTACTAGAAGTCTGACCAAAACAGTGTTTTATGCTGCTACCTCCCAGAACACTAACAAAGTCGTAATGCTGGAGGTCTCGGTCTCTCCTAAGGCTTTCCAGCCTATTTCCCAGATCTGACGGACACTGGGGATCTTCTGTGAACATTTTTTTAGCACCTGAAAAAACTAACAAGTGAGCACGCAAGGGCGCAACACTGCCTGTGATGGATTATGCTAAAATTTCTTCAGCAGCTTCCAGCCTGGTTGCTGAACAGATCTGGAACATAGCCCATTTCATCCACTGTCATGCAGCAGAGGCTAGAGATGTCTTACAGTTGTTCTCGTGTTTGCCACGCAGAGCCCTGCCTATTCTCTGCAGGTAAGTTACACACAGACCATTTTAGAGCATCCTTTATAGCTAAACACCACTGAATATATGTGTACATTTTTAGGCATCTGCACTGTACAGAGTAAACAAAGTACCAAGTGTTTAAGGTTAATCTAGCTTTGATTGTATAATCTATGAGGGTGGAAACCAAGCTGTATTACAGCAAATAGTAAATCTCCCGCATATCTGAAGAATGAAATCTCGGTGATTTTGCAGGGGAAGTAGGATGCAGAAATACTGTGCTAGGTATTGAATTAAAAGCATAACTTCCACATACAAATTATAAAAGCTGACATTATCGCTAGACACTTCGGTTGAAAACCTCTCTTATCTACAGCTACAGTCTCCTTTGCATCCCAGAGGCTATCACAGACAACAGTACTTGGCAGTACATCAAAGCCCAGCATGCAGTTAAATGGGATTTTGCTCCTCTCTAGTTCAATAATACTGCCTTGTTCATCTCAATGCGACTTGCTGAAGAAAAAGATGCAAGGTCACAGTTAAATAACGCTTATTTCCTGTTCTCAGCATATTTACACTACAGGCTTTACACTGCAGACACACAGCATTAAAAGGATTCCCAGTAACCCGTTACACACGAGCACAGCAAACAAGGGGAGTTCACAGGCTTCTATTTACTAGGCGGCCTTATTTTGAAATGCACGGGTTAAAAAAAAAAAAAAAAACAACAACACACAACACCAGAAAAAGCAAAAATGGCTTCTGTCCCTCTGTGCTTGCAATCTAGGCAGACATTGTTTAAGAAACCCATGAATACTTAAAAGAATATCATCAGTTTGCTCACTGATCAACCGACGGATAGCAAACCACAAACACGATCTCTCTCAACGACTAAGCTGTTAGAGGCATAAACTAAACACCAGAAAGGGTCACTTTTTGGGAAGAAGAAACGCTGCTACATCTCAGCTGTTCAAAGCAGAATCCAATACTCAGTATTGGTGCCATACAGATATCTAAAGCAGCCATCACGCAAAGCAGACAAATGCGTAACAGCAAGTTTTAGACTACAATCCCACACTGATTTTAAGATTATGTGCTAACCTCTTCCTTTAGAAAGAGAAGCAACTTAAAAATAAAGGAATAAAAATCTAAATCCTACATACAGTTAAGACAGAGTAAAGACTCGAGGCATATACATGTGGATACAGATGCAGGTAATGTTTAAAAACCAGTTTGAGGTCATACAGTAAATCAGTGGCAGAGAAGAGAACAGTGTCCATACTTCTACTTCTCTGCTGCAATCCACAGCAGCATCACTCCCTATGCTTACAGGTGAATGTCCAAACAATCATATTATTAACATTTATTTATCTAAACTGGAAAGCCTTGTTTTCTATTTCATCTACAAAGGAAAATAACATAAGCTTGAAACATTAGCAGGAGCAATGCCCATCAAGAAACAGCAAGACAATGAAGGTGCTTGTTATTTGTTGATTTCAACACCACAAAATGCCCAGTGTGGGCTCCTTCCTGAAGGCAGCGAGTATTGGGATTTATAACTTCATACAAGAGCCTAGAGAGTCAATCTGTTGAATTTTCATAAGTGCCTCTGTATTAAGAATAAGGAAAGCTTAAAGTTAAGTGGATACCTAAGGTCTGAAAAAAAGAAAAAACCCACACAAACCTCTTACTAGATGACTATTCACCTTTAAAAATGATCAGAGGCGTGCAGTCACCTTCAGGACCTTGATGGATTGAACTTCCAGTAACAACTGCCACTGAATTTGCAGCACTGATTTCTCAGAAGGCACTCAAGACCAGACTGGGCTTTTCTGAGGGTTGCTTTTTGCAGGGTTTTGAGGTTTTCCTGAAGTCTAGGTCTCAGACTTCAAATACTAAGTTTGTGTTCACTAAATCACTACCATACCCTAATCGTACATAGTATGCTGAAGTTATATTAAGACATATGTATATGTATTCTCGCAGGTACACTTTACAATAATGTTAAGTGTTACTTATTGATTTAGCATCTCTGTAAACTGCTTGATAGACTGAACTTAAATGCCAGAATATAGGTCAGGGCTCCCTATAATACTATGCCTCATTACAGAGAACAGCTTTTCTTAAAATAGTAGTTGTCTTTTAATTGGTAAAATTTAAATGCCAGACATAAGAGACACGGAATCTCAAAGTAGTTTTAGAGGAAAACTTTTACTTAACATGGGGGGGGTTGGGTGGGGGGAATCAGCATATTTGTTTGCATCTCTGTTTTTAACTATGTATTTGCTTTACTTTGTATATATCAATTCTCAAGACTTGACATAAAAATGAACTTAAAATCCACAACAGAGTTACATTTAAGGACAAAACTAGGCCATCTATATCCCATCTAAATGGCCAAGTTTGTTCTGCAACCTCTAAATGTAAAAACGTATTTGGGGAAGAAACCTACAAGAGCCACTGTCTCGTTTGCTGCTGTTTCTATTTAATGGAATACTGAGAAACAATTCTTGCTTTCAGTGCACCAGAGTATTTTGATAACTAGACTAATACACTCAATACAGCTCTACAATGGCTTAATTAGTCAGGAAAAGGAGTGGCTGATTCTCATTTCCAGAAGATCCTTAAGATTAATAAAAGAATACACGGCACAACGTTTCAGTTCGTATCTCCAACTGCTTAGCTTTTTCATGCCTGTTTCACAAAAAAGGAGAATTTTCTGTAAAAAAGTTTTTCTGTCGATGACTAGTAACTAAAAGAATAAAATATCTGCACCAATTTTAACTATATCTCCCCCAGGAAGCACACAATCTAGGTACGTGTCTACTTTCTTTGGAGAAATTCTCTGCTTTAACAGCCAGATTTAAAGTCCTTTCTCTTCCCCTAATGACTCAACGCAGTCTTTTCACAACCGCCATCTCAAGCAAAAAAGAATGAGCTGAGTGCACAAGGAATTGTAATTTGAAAAAAAAAAATTAGTATACATGTCATAATAAATAGCTATACAACATGCAGTGGCCGTAAGATTATCAAAAGTGTCTCAGATCAAAAAGCTGTAAAGCTGTATTACAAAACCAGACCTAAGGCTCTTAAAATGAAAGTGCTTGTTTGATTATGACAGACAGGCTTACACGCAAGAGTCCACATCTCTTATAGAACAATTATTTGGCCACATGCAGTTTACATTATATTAAGCAGGGAAGGAAGTAAAGAGCTTTCAGCTCTGAAATCTAATTATTAATTTCTTGCTATTTGTAAGAATAAAATAAGGTTCTGATTCAAATCTGGAGAAAGAGGCCCTGACAAGGTAGCTTACCATCTGTGCCTTTAGTCATCTTAAAAGCCCATTTGGATATATGAAATAACAGAAAATGCTTTCTCTCCAAATACAGTTTCCAGGGATTGCTTCCTGCCATTAGTTTTCTTTCAAGTAACCCTATTATTATCAAAAGCAAGATGTTTAAAAAGCACAAACAACATATAAGGTCATGGTCCTGTACTCATCTGTAGCAAAGGAGTAAGACTAGGCAAAGTGCCTATCTCCCACTGGCAATCTGTTGGTATTAGATGTTTGACTCCCCTTTGCAGTGTTGAATCTCTCTCCCACCAACTTCTACCAGAAGATTGCACTAGATCCTTTGCTTCAAGCACTGGCTTAGTATTTTAAAGGCACATTCGCTTCTGTTACAAAGAGAAGCAGATAAGAAGAACATTTGCTCTTTAGTCAATACCATTTCCTCAAATGAGTGCCATGAGCTCCAGTTAGGAACACATGAAGGTCTAATCCATAAATGGAAATGGCTGTTGTCCTCAGGTGCTCTCTGGAATCTCTGTTTCCATCTAAATATAACCAGAATCCTGAGATGAAACCCTTCAAACACAGTCCTCGAATACCAAAAGAAGCAGTCTCCTTACACTCAGGGGAGCAATAAGTGAAGAGCAAACTCTCCAAATACCTTAGCGGATGCTAATCCAAATAGTAATAATAATGGCTACATTGGGAGATTTGACACTGCCCCACTCCAGCCTTGCTCCAAGCCAACCTACAATGACATAAGTAGTCCTGGGTGTCGCACAATTCCTGGAGCGGACAAACATGCAAATTCATCCTCATGCAACACCAGCACTGATGCAGATCAAACAGGCAATCTAACCTCAACATATGCAGTGAGTGTTGTTAGTAATTAAGGATGCTGTGTGCACCTAAAGAAGGCTTGGTGCTACCCTGGGGACAGTGATGGATGCGTGTCATGCAGCAGCTTCAGAAATAACAGAACCATCTGCCAGCCCACAGAACTACGCCAGAGCCAGATCCCTCACAACCCTTCTGAAAAGTTATGGCAATGCATAAACTAGATGGTGAGTAATGCAGTATAGCCCAACGTGTTTCCTGGGCGGTTAGGCTCCATAAAGAAGCTTCAACTCTGATACCACCTGCAAGCTAGAAAATAGGTTTCCTCTGTCCAAGTGGAAAAAAAAGTCATCCTTGCGCAACCAAAGACCCCATGAAGGACTGAAACACACACAATGGTCTAGTGGCTGCAGGCACCAGAAAATAACAATCTGATCCTAGAGTTAAGAACTACCTTGCTAATCTCACTAGAGCTCCACTAACAAATACTCAGGTAATCAACCAACAGCATGTTTGTAGCAAGACCCTGCCCTCCACATGGAGGGCAGCATGCCTTCCTCTTACCAATTACAGCTATTCCTGAAGAGAGGAGATCTTGAATGTCTCTCTGAAGGCTAAGAGTTCAAAATCTACTAGTGATAATGATTCATGTGGTAAAAACCAAACAAACACGACAATAACAACAACAACCACAACACCCCCGCCCCCCCCCAAAAAAACCACACAAAAAACAAAACCAAAAAAACTAAAGAAGGAACATGAGAATTAACACTCAAACTTCAGAGCAATACTAGGACTATTTTATTTTGATATGAATTTCAAAGCTGTGTTACTATTAGTTAATGTTCACCCTGTGGTTTAACACACCTCATGCAATGTACCACTAACAAAAAGAAATGAGTGCAACTTGTCTCTACAACGAGACGTGCTACCTCTATAAGCCATATTAAGACAGATGCGGATATAATAAACTCCTTGTTTGCAGAGAGCAGCTTCATTATCCCATAAAAACAGGAATGTCCTATGGCTTACTAAAAAGAGCCATAGACCGTTTTGCCTGCTGATCTGACAAGCAAAATGCTCTTCCGCTCTCATGGATATTTATTAATCTGGTTCCAAGGGTTCACAATCAAGTTCTGACAGCTTAGCAAGTACACATCTGCTGACCACACACACTCACTCAGTCTAGAGGAAAGGCACAAGTAAAACATAGTTGCTTAAGTCTCATGGAATAGGTTTGAAGTAATGCATTTTAATGTCACATTTGCAACAGGCTCCAAGCTTGCAAGTAGGGAGGTACTACAGATTAGCTGATACTATATCTCAAGAAGTTACTGCATAAAACAACAATGTAGAACTCTGAGACTGGGTTGAAAGAATCCAAATTCCAGATCCCGTGTGACAGAGACACCCTGGTGCTTCACAGTAGTCTGTAAGCTCTTCTCTGAGGAAACTCTCTTGCAGTGTCCACAGGCTGCGTGGTGAACAACTACATGGGTGAAAAAAGTCCTTGCCCTTAGCTTTTCTTCATAATTCTTCCTAGAAATGTCCATGTCTCACTTGTGCAGCTGGTTTCAGCCTCTTGTCCAAATGGGCCAGATTAGCACAAACTGCTCATTTTCACCTTTTGCTCTAGCCAGGCTCATTCAGGCGGCAGGAGCGGGAGCACGCTGCACTCAAAGGAACAGCTCCACCTGCGGATCAGATGGAGCGATCCCTCTAGCAGGGGAGCAATAACAAAGATCTGGGAACACTAACCTCTTCCATCAGCACAGCTGGATCCAGAGAAAGACATCAACCCACAGCCCACCACACTCAGCCTCGACCCCAGCTGGGTGCCACCCCAGACAAGGTTTTGCCACAGGGACCAAAATATCCTTATTGACAAGAAAGATGAAGACGCCTTTCCTCCTCAGCACGTGCTTTGCACAGCTTTGTGGACACACAGATCAAAAAGTCAAAAGGTTACAAAAACACTTGTTTAAAGAAAACTGTAATAATTTGATGGCCAATAGTGATTTCTGAGGATCTCACTTGTGCTTTCTAAACTTGAGAGACTGGCAGTACTGTCAACATCAGTAGTTAGCTACAGTCTTCCAGTAGAAACAAGAGGAAGAACTGACATATAACACAGCAAGAGTAAATTCTGAAGTGGAGATAAAGAACAACTGTATAGTATTTTTATACTGTATATCAAGAGCTATTGCAATCTGACACATGGCCAAGCTGTGGAGAAACACAACATCTAATATTACCTTTAATGAAGATCTCCACGCATTTAAGTTCCCCAATCACTGGCATACAACAGTACTTTTGATCCTATATGCAGACTAACGGTTGCAGCTACGCTCTGAAAATACCTCCTCCCTCCAGGAGCCTGCACGCTATTTGCGACAAACGCAGCAGGAACTTTATGAAACAGCACATGAAGTTCATGTTTACCTCAGGCGATCTTCAGAGACATAGTCTGTCTGTTGAAAGGACCACCTGAATCATTAGGCTTCCCCTTTCTTCTTTCAGTAATTTTTAGAAAAGATGCTAATACCCACAGGCGCATTAGGACGGCACGAGGTGTAAGCAACGGTATGAGAACCATTAACCGACCAGACCCCAAACCCTCACCATAATTAGGATTTGGGGCTTTAAACACCCTTTTTTCCTCAGACGGCGGTTAACCCCCCCACCAGGCACATGAACGCGCTCACACCGG
>NW_009221800.1:0-4275 GCF_000690835.1 Fulmarus glacialis
TCCTTTTGTCATTAATATACTTGTAAATATTAGTTATATAAATATTGCCACATGTAATTAATGTCCTCAGTGCCCTATTCATTTGCATCCTCCTGGATCCCAGTTGCAAAACTGATAGATTTGCTACCAGGGGACATTAATTGGGGGTGGCACTACTTTAGTTCTGTGCACATTCCTATTTAGTTTTCTTTATTGTAGCTTGATTACTTTTCATTCGATTCTAAAAATTGCATTATATCAAATTACCATAGCTTCTGATACGATTTTCTCACAAATTAAAATACTTGTTATCGCTATACTTGGGTTAATTTAAATCATTAATCATGCTGTATTTCAGTATTCCCTGGAGGAAAGTTTCAGGAATCACCAATAGTCCAGTACTGCTTTAGTATCATTAAATATGAGCTATTTGTGTTTTGAGTAATACAGAGAACTGTATTATCACGTTGGAGGAATTGGATGTCAGTACTTGAAATTATGGAAAATATTTTTTAATGGATAAGTTTATTTAGTTTTCAAGTTTCCACTTACCAGGTTACATGGCACTGAGAAAGAAATAATCGTCATAATGTTTAATGATTTTATTATTTGTATACCTTAATTTGATCAGCTCTGAGTTTGCTGCAGAATTTATTTTTATTTATTTTACTGATAACAAAGTTAGACGCATATAGCACTTTCTAGTCAAAGCACTCAATATCTCTTAAGGTCTTCAAGTCTAATAAAACCTTTTGTGGGTAGGATTTTACTTCAGGCTTAGTGACTGTTACTTAATTGCTAACACAAACTTTACAGACCAGCCCAGAGTACCCACTGCTTCAGCAGCGCTATTAGTTCAGATGTCCCTGTGCCGTTACACAACACAAACAAATCACACCTTACTGCGCTCCCACTGCTTTTTGCAAAGTCTGTCTCTCTCTCAGTTCAGCAGTTACGGTGCCCAAGCACATCAGCAACCACAGTGTTGTCTAAGACCATCCAAACCAGTTGATTTCATGTGAGACAAATACAGCTCACCAGGCCAAGGATGATGCATGTGACAGCCAGAGATAAAGTGTTCTTGGCTGAGGAGTATTGGTTGTAGGAGAAGGCCTTTATGGAGACTGATCTATGCCTTCTACATTCTGTTCACGTGGAGGGTATTTTACAGTGCCTTTTATTGATAAGGCTTTCCCACCATAACAAGAATAACTTGCTTTCATAAAGGCGACGGGAGAAGAAAATTATTTTCAACCAGGTCCACCTGGAACATTTTAGGACAGATTAACATTGCTTGCATGGTTATTGGTTCTATAGGTAGATTATCTTTTACGTAATTTGAAGCTAGGTCGTTTTCTCTAAGAAGGCAAAATATATTTCTGTCTATTTTTAGCTGTTTGGCTCATTATCTAGTCATCTTTGTGTTGTTCTTCACAGTGTCAAAATAGGCAAGCATCCTAGCCCTGTTGTAAGCATGGTGAACATAGTTATGAAAAGTAGTGAACTCCAGCCTTGATTCAATATTAGATTTTCAGACCACAGTGTTTAGTCTTCTCTGCCCTAGCTCTCTAGGTTTTCTCCTATATTTAGGCTACAAAGTGCTCTGTTCAATGCAGATGGAGAATTAGGTGGTTCACAGAGTCATACAAAATGCTCATACTCATCAGGAATTCACTCCAGAAAGATGTGAGCCTTGACTCACCAAACGTCAGCCTTGTTTCTATACCTTACACACAGTGGGTACCACTTCAATAATATTTAAGTCAGAAAAACTCCCTGTCATCCCACTTGTCTGTGCTTTGGCTCACATCATGAAGTGTTCCTGGACTGAATAAGGCTACCTTCCTTTACGGCCTGGTTGCTCTGCAAGGCCATCACAGACTCACAGAGTGGTGAAGGTTGGAAAGGACCTCTGCAGATCATCTTGTCCAACCCCCCCTGCTCAAGCAGGAGCAACTAGAGTTAGTTGCCCAAGCCTATGTCAGGCAGCTTTTGAATATCTCCAAGGATGGTGACTCCAATTAGCTGATCATTGTGGGGAAAACTGGAGAACAAAATTCAACAAAATAAAAGTATATAAAGCAAAAAACTTCAATAAATAGCCAATTCTATGGCAAAAAATAGTATCCTATGTAAAAAAAAAAAAAAAAGTCCTAAAATTATGTTCTGTAGTAACATGGGAAAAAGAGAAATTTTATCACTGCAGCATGAAGTTTATGGCATTCCCATAAAAAGGATCATTTTGTGACATGGGAATTACTGTTTGGATGCTGCGCAAGTTCCACCTTTTGTTTATAACTAGCTTTTGCTATATAATTTTTAACTTGAGTTGTCTTTAAAAAGTACTTGATTTCTAGGGAATTCAAAGCCTTTATGTGAACACTGGACTTGATCTGTTCTTTCAAGTCAGTATTCTGAATGTCAAAATAAACAGTCTGTAGTTTCTTGGAAGTGTGGAAGCAGGTGGCAAAGAAATATGCCCCTCCAAAAATCCTGTAATGGTGTTCACTCTTCCATCATATAGACAGGAGAGAATAAAATTGATAATCTTCAAGATGAGCACAATGATTCTTCAAATCATAGTCAGTTATATCAGATTATTTGATAAAATTTTATGTATTATTTCAACATTTTTTTCTCTGTCATAACAGTTTTCAAAGGACTTTATAGAACTGATGTAATTAGAGGAATTGTCACTTTGTTTTTTCTTCCAGTAAAATCATGAGTAATTCAGGTCTATCACCTCTCACTACTCAGAGTTCTGGTGACTTTTGTGTGTTTGATAGTTTTCAGACTTTCTTGTCATGTAGTCCTTCTGGATTTAAAAACCAAACCAGTGGTTTTAAAGTGAGCATTTCTATTTGAAAAATGCATCCAGGAGGTGGTCATTAATAAAACTATTTTATAGACAAAGGTTTAATACATTTAGTGGAGCTTTTGAAAAATGGATAAGAACATCCTCTGATGCTCCAGTTCCAGTTCTGAGTTAAGTAGAGGGAGGGCAGTGAGTAGAACTGCAACTATCCTGTTAAGCATTTAGCAAAGCAGTCTTTTTCACCTCAAATATGGGAGTCTGTGCTATATTTAGGGCATTAAGTCCCTTCCCTGGAGCAAAGGGGAACTAGGAAGACTATTCTAACCATGTCAACAAAAGCTTTTGGTTAATGGGGCTCTGAACAAAGCGCCTGTCACTTTTCTTTCAGATTTGGTGCAGTCATAGTGTTCTTGAGGTTTTCTTTCATATTACTTTTCATGTCTTCAATTTAAGTAAAGACACCATTTCAAAGTAATTTTCTTTAAACAATATTATTCTCACTTCTTTTTCATGTTCTCCTCGTTGTACATTTCTGTGCTCTGTTAATCATTTCTTTCCACACAACCAGTAAAGCATACAGTAAATCTCTAATTGTTCTGTCATCTGTTTCTCTTCCTTTTCTGAAAAATCACAGGATTTTAGGGGTTTCTGTTTTATTCCCTTTCCATTCTTCTGTTTACTGTCCAAAACATGAATAACGATGGATCTTTCACTGCATTGTTTTCAGCACCTATTGAACTGAGTCCTTCATTTTTCTATGTTTATGGCATCCTCTTTCCCCTTTCTGCCACACATGACACAATTCTTAACAGCAGATATGCACATAGATTACTGAACCAGGAAATGGTGTTGGATGTGTGATCAATGTAGTGTTCAGTAAAAAAGAAAAAAAAAGAAAGAAAAAAAAAGAAAAATACTCTATATATTCTGATAGATCACCTCCTATTTCTGCTCCAAATACTATCTAACTTTTCCTCAAATATACTCTTTTTTAGGGGAAAAATGCAGTACATGTGGTGACTAACACAGTTAATCTCTAACTCATTAACTAGTTTCTGTCATATCGTAGGCATTCATCCCTTGACATGGAAAGGCAATGTTTCCTCTTCCTTCTTCAAGTTTCTGCTGCGGGGTAGCAGTATATTATTTAAGCAGCGATGCCCCAAGCTGGAACTGCCGTCTCCCATCACAGTTTGTGTTGGGTGGGAACCGAGTTGATAGGCTTGGTTTTACCCATCTATGCCAACAAAAGATGTTCCAATCCTCTTAATCGGATATATGCAAAACACAAAGTAAAACTCATCCTTCCCATATGAGTAACTGTTGTAGCAATGGATCTCTGATTTTATGGTTGCTGAGATTGCTGTGTAAAGGCAGCATGGGAAGTATTATTTCCAGTTTTTGTCTTTTTGGAAAAATCTCTCTATGTTATTTTGTGAGGCCCATGAAGGACAGTGAAACGAAGTCATCTCCGAAAAACT
>NW_009221801.1:0-5624 GCF_000690835.1 Fulmarus glacialis
CGCTGCGCCCTGGAGAATTTGCACATGCATTTGAAATGAAACAATCCCCGTATCTCTGTGTTTACTAGGGGGAAAAACCCCCAAACCCTTCCTTCCATAGGTCCTTCTGTAAATACGTTCCTGGCACTGGGCAGTTTGCAGTCAGAGACTGCTCATCTTTAATGTGAAATAATGCAAGGTTTTGAAGCAAAAAGTTGGCTGCTAGAATTAATTGGTGTCTTATTTTTCCGGCTGGAGCTGCTGGTTGCAAGTGAGGGCTGCATGAGCAGTCCCGCCATCTGCATCGGAAATTAGGACTGTGAACGGCAGCTCCCACTGTATTACACCCGCAAAGATGAGAGAAGGCAGGAAAGAGAGAGACAGGCAAGAGTCAGGAGGAAGAGAGGGAGAGACAGGACTACCGGGGAGAAGGATCTAAAATGGAAAGAAACCCAGTGTGTGGAGGGAGAAGTATGGGAGCAGGACAGAGGAGACGTGAGGGGGAGAGAACAGAGGATTAGAGAAGGAAAGAGGGAGAGAGATGAGCCCAAGGGAGCTGAGGCTGAGCTGGGATCAGAGGAAGGGCAAGGGAGGCTTCTCACCAGACTGGTGGCTGCTGCTGTGCCCTGTGTGCTGCTGAGGACCAGGCTGGCCTCTTCCAGGGAAGTCCCTCTGGCTATAAACTGTGGTTAGGCATCGCAGTTAAGGCCCTGGTAGTCCCAACAGAGAGGAAGTGAGTGTTTCCATCAAAGGACAATGTTTATTGAAATATTTGGAGCTTCACAGGAGATGCTCAGGGATGCTCCATCCAGAGTGGACTGTGACTAGGCTCCACCGTTTTGACAGTAATGTGTGCAGCTCGTTTTCCCCACTTTGTAGCCTATAAAGAGTAGCCATGTCCAATGCAGAGGATGGATGCTGTACTGTGATGTTCAAACCATGGTCTGTTGTCTCCCGCGGTAATAATAAGAACTTTCGAAGGGATTTGCAAAAGGAAATCAAGAAAAACAAGTTTACAGCAGTCAGCTCACATGCAGCCATATTTTTAGGGATGTACAATGAGAACAAGGTTGAAAACCACAGAGAATATCCCACAGTGAAGAAGAACTGGGGTTTGGGGATGGGACCACTCTTTTGTGCTCAAGTGCCCTGGCAGATCTCTCATTCCCTCACGTGTACCATTTTTGCCTTGAGTATAGCAACATCCCATCTATCAGTTTTCTCTCCCCAGGGCTTTCTTCTCCAAGCTTGCCAGTACATTTTCACAGTTACTCAGAGCTCAGGATCTGTTTTAGGGATGATCATCCAGTGAACAGAAGTAGCATGAGGACATGGAGCAATCTGAAACCTGCCTGTACCTTATTTTTGAGGTTGAAGCAGGACTTCAGTGGTGCCCAGGCATGAATTCCCATGAGACGCCTCTTGTTCCTAGTGCTGCATGTACTGCTGCTGGGTTGTGGCCATTTTAAGTAGAAACGTGAGCATGTGCATCAACACACTTCTTACAAAATGAACGTATCTTTAAATAGAAAATTACCTGTTTGTTGCAATGTTGTTCAATGGCCAGTTTCTGGAATATTAATACCTTGTTTCCCAATATATTGAACTGTCTTCCTTCCCAATAGGAAATGAAGGGTTTCTACAAGGATGCCAGATCCTCCCTGCCACAGTTTCATTTCTTCCCACAGTCTTTGCTGTTGGAGGAGGAGGGGAGGGAAAAAAAAGAAAAAAAGGAGGAAAAAGAAAGGAGTCTGATGGAGTGAGCATAGAGCAGGAGCTGAGATTGTTTTTTCTGGCCAACACAGTTAGTGTTGCTGGTGCATTTGCCGCTTCCTTGAAAGGCCAGTGGGGGGAAAAAAAGAGATTAAGGTCATCAAGATAATGCAAAGAATATTCAAACTGGAAGCAGAGAGGAAATATAGAAGGTCTGTTTTTCCAATAGTAAGTAATCAGAGTACAGGAGGATGTAATTTGCAGATTAGGAAAATGAACAAAGACTATAAAATTAACTTTATGACAGAGAGGAGAACAGTCCATTTGAAGGGGGGAATAAACCAACCTCCATAAAGCTTTATGGCTGATACAATCAGTATGTTGGTTTAAACTAAATAGGAAATATCAGCAAATAATCAACCATGGGGCAGTCTTCAAGCCCTGGTTGTGTTGTAATCCGGATTGGATGTGACACAGAACCCAAGGCTGGGATTTCAGGGCAGTGGAACCTTCACAGATTCCCAGTCCTGGCTGTGTGGGTGTGCTTGGGGTGGGGAGCAGGAGGGAAGTGCTAATGTGCATCAAACCTGTCACTGACAGCTGTCAATCATCCGTCTTCTCTTCCTCTGGTGACTTTTCTCCAAGCAAACAAAGCCCAACCCTGTAAATGTGCTTCCTCCACAATGAAATCAAATTGTCTCTCATACTCATGCCAGCCTGGGAGCAGCTCAGTGGGTGGATCGGAAACAAAAGCTTTAATTAGCAAGGGGACTGCAAGTTAGTTACAGAGCAGGTTGCTATAACAGGGACCTCCCTATCTTAGAGTGATAGAAACTGTGCGCAGCTCCGTGCAGAAGAAACCATAGACATCTCCAAGGAAAATGTCTTATTTTCCTCACAAGAGGAGCTGTCCTCTTCTCTTGAATCCGTAGGCGCTGAGCTCCCAGTCTGCTCCAAATGAATGACGTTGTCAAACTGGAGCAGAAAGAGATTTTTCTTACATGGTCTTCTATTTCATCCTAATTTTTATTCCCTTCACTGTCATTCTTGTTTCTCCTTCAACTATTTTTTTAAGATGAAAAGAGGGGAAGGAGGAGTAACTTGAACTTGGTGGATTCTGTTGTTTGTATTATTCACGCCGGTAAATAACGTTACCAGTAGCCTGTGAGCCTACGACAAGTTTTATAAGACTCAAATGCAAGCCCTCTGAGGAGCTGTAACTCCAGAGCCATGTTCTCCAAAGGACAATTCTCTTATGTCTTTTTGCTATTCTATTTTCTAGCAGAGAGGAAAAAATACAAGGCAAATAAACAAATATATCCAAAAAAGGCAAGTGAGGGGCTGATTGTCCTCTCGTGAAATTCAAGGTAAATAATTAGGAGTGGCTCCAAAGGTTTTAATGAAGTTGCCTGGATGTAAAACTGCTGTAAGCTCAGGAGTAAATCTCCCAATCTGCTTAAAAAGGAGGAAAAGCAAGTTTGCTCAGGAAGCAAATTTGCTCAAGAAGAGAATTGTCCTCATTTGTGTGACACAGATCCCACAAAAAGATGCTCAAATTTAAACAATTTTTTAATTTTCATTTTAAATAAAGTGCCTGATCACGAGTCTCTGTGATACTGCCATTCCCGGGGTTTATATATTCTCTTCAGAAATGGAGAGCAAAACTCTATAGGGAAAGGTCAAGCAGCCTCAATAAAATACAAATAGACCCAAACAGTTGCTCAAACAATACCAGACAAAAGTATAAAAATCCTGAAGAATTAAATAGTTCTTTTGGTAGGAACAGGAAAGTTCTACTACTAACAACATTTTTTCAATTTGCTTTATGTTTTATTATCCCGGGAGTTTTTCCTCAGGTGTTAAAAGCACAAGGTGTTAGAAGCTTTGTGTGAACTTCTATTTTCTGGAAATTTGGGGTTTGGTCTTTACAAAGCACTCATCTTCATCTTTGTAAGTTGGATCAGTTGAAATTCAGGAAAAATCTTTAAAAAAAAATTTTGAATTTCCTCATTAAAAAAGAAAATTTCAAATAAATATTCAGCAAGCTCTGTGAAATCCTATTCAGTTATCAGAAAAAAAAGTACAAAAAACCCCGTGCCTTTGAAAATGCGCAACCTGCTTTCTTTGTGCAAAACTTTCAGCATTAGTGAGACTATATTTAGAATTAAGAATGTGATTTTGTCCCATTGAAGTCTCAGTAAAAAAATCAGAGCCACTTTTATGGTAGAGATTTTGAAGCTTTGCTAGTTGTGTTTCATTAAACGACCACACTTGTCACATGGATGTACATCTTACTCCATTAATGGGTTGGCCTGCCCCTTGTGATTAGCAGGCGGAAGCGGTTTGATATATTTGTCAAAAAGACTGTCCTTTGTGAGCCAAAATAAAACGAATTCTCTGATATGCAAGAAATTAAATACTTTTACACTGGCTTGGCTTGGGATCTGACATCTTTTACTAATACTTATTTTTAGGTGGAATCAGTAGTCAGAGATCTTAATGGCAAGGGCAAGATTTCAAAGTAGATTTATGCTCTTGAACACTTTTAAAAGTGTGTGTGTGTATACACACATATATCATTGCATTTATAGTACCATGCTGTAACTATCTGCGATACTCCAGCTGCAACGCATCTGAATGCCATGCGGTCTTCAGTGCTTTTCACCTTCATAGCTCCCCTGGGAGTTAAGAAAGTGCTATTTTTCTTATTTTACAGGCAGGGAACTGAGAGGTTCGTGGGCAAGTAGGAAGATCATGACAGCGTGGGGTGCTAAGCGCAACTTTTCCACGACAAAAACTGTGGATGTTTGAGTCTAGTGATCCCAGCCATTGGGCTTCCTCAGTTTGAGGCAGGAAGGGTAATTTAAGAGGCAAAAGAAGTCCAAGGAAAGTTCAAAGTTTACCTGTAAGGGGCAGACCCCTCAAAATGAATAGCAGTGTCAGGTCCTGCACTCTCTTTCTATGGATGATCCTTCCAAGGGATGCCGGGAGATATGGGGATGTGCAGTCATAGGGGAGGGAAAGGAAGAGCTCTCCCAGTGTCACATGGGTCAGGATCTTTCCTTATTTCATAACCTGGCAGTTCTCCCACTGACCTCAAGAACTGCTGCTGTTCATGTGGAAAAGTGCATTTCCAGAAGTGACAATTACAAAAACGAAGAACCGCCCCCCCCCCCAAAAGCTTTTTGCAGGTGTGTGTTTTATAGCTCTCCATCTAGCCTATCAGGCCATACCTTTGCCTACATCATGGCCACTTCCCAACCAAAGTGGCTATTAATATTGCCCACGCCGTAGGCCTGGGTGTCTCAGTGAGAGCAAGCGCTCAGGCCTGGGACGTGAGGAGCCAGTGGGGCGTTTGCATAGTGCTAGGCAGAAGGATTTTGCACTGTCTGCAGTGCAGCGGTATGATCCACGCTGGTGCTTAGTGCCTGGCCGTGCAGGAGGGTGAGCAGCGGGTCGGGGCACTGTGGGGACACAGGACAAACTGATGGCTCCCATGCCAAGAGACCGCAAGCTGAATTCCTTCTTTCTGGCTTTAAGGTATATAGCCATTGTTAATTTTTCCAATCTTTCCCAGACTATTATTTCCACTTCAAACGTAACGCATCTGAATTGTTTGTGTGGAAATGTACACAAACCCAGGCCTTCCACCCTGCTGAGATTTTTACTTCATTTGACAGCACAATGATGCTTGCCTATTTTGAATGAACCTTAACAAACCCCTCTTTCCTGCTTGATTTAGCCTCTGCTCATACTATGTTTAGAGCTTTGGCTTGACTGAGTTAGATTCTGACTTGAGGAGTTTTCCCACTGAAGAAGGCTCTAAAAGGATGGAGAGGGTGGATCCTCCCTGCTAACGTTGCCATTGCCCTCCCAGATGGCTTGATCTTGCATACGGATGTTACACACATAGAATCATAGAATCATAGAAT
>NW_009221802.1:0-8605 GCF_000690835.1 Fulmarus glacialis
AACCCCAAGGTATCGAGGCACATATTTCAGACTCTAAAATTTATACACCAAGATAAAAATGTTGGCTCTGCCCAAAGCTGGAAAAGCAAGATCCAAAAGCTGGAAAGAGGGTTGGGTTTTGTTTGGGCTGAACAGTGACTAACAAGAGTTGAGTTTTTAAAACAAATGCTTGGGATAAACTGGTTATGCAAACCGGGGCGAATTGGGCAGGTTCCTTTGTAGTTTGCAACAAAACCCCGGGAGTCTGGGGCGTGTTGGGGCTGGGTCTGCCGGGGAGCTGGAAAAGCAAGATCCAAAAGCTGGAAAGAGGGTTGGGTTTTGTTTGGGCTGAACAGTGACTAACAAGAGTTGAGTTTTTAAAACAAATGCTTGGGATAAACTGGTTATGCAAACCGGGGCGAATTGGGCAGGTTCCTTTGTAGTTTGCAACAAAACCCCGGGAGTCTGGGGCGTGTTGGGGCTGGGTCTGCCGGGGATGGTCCAGCTAAAACCTTGAGTAGTGCTGATTCTAAAAACATGCTGGGTCAAAAATAGATGATTTTTTTTTTTTTTTTTGAAGTGTGGTTTTATAATACCTGCTAAGAGGAATTCGTGCTGACCTTGGCTCCAAGAAACTGTCAGGCTTGCTGGTCCCATGCTGCCAAAAATATATAAATTCGGAGGATCTCTGGGTTTTTTGCCGCGGCACTCATCGGCCACGGCCGGGAGGATGGTGTGGGGTGCGCAGGCACGCCAGCAATGCTCGGTATGCTTTGCAAAGGCTGTCGGGCTCGCAGACCGCAAGGCTTCTGGTTTCTATCACAGCCTGCGCTGTTTTGGCCAGGGGCATCCCTCCATCCCTGCATCCCTCCATCCCTCGGCCCTCCCAGGCTCCGCGAGGCTCCTCTCGAGTGCGGTGCTTTAAGGACACTAGAAGAAAGAAGCGGGTACGAGGGCCCTCGTGAATTTTTAACTTCATCCTGCGACGCGGGCTGGGGGAAGGCGATGGCTTGCTTGTCGGTAAGGCAAAGTAAAGCTCCGTAAAAATCCCTCTCGCTGTTTCCCGCTGGATCGGTCCTCTGGGCTGAACAAAAACCGGCTTAGGCTGCCCTCATCTCTTTGCGGGGAAAAGCCCGGCTGCTGGATGAAGCAGAAAATTAGATGAAAACTGCCTAACAGGAAAAGAAGGATGATTTTTGCGTGCGGGGATGGGGGGAAAGAGGAGGCGAAGTTGTTGCTTAACCCCGCTGGCGGCCGGGGCCTGCCCTTCGAGCATCCTCTGACCGCCGGCACCCCGCAGCGCCTTGGCATGGCTGTACCCGTTTGCTGTCCCCGCATCCGAGGGCTCGCTGCTGTTTCTGTCTTCTCCTGCTAGCGGGAAGGGATGAGGCTCGAGCAGGGCGGCTTTTCGGTGGTCCCCGGCCAGCTGGGGAAGGCAAAGCTCTGCTTGCAGAGCGGGATTTTGTTCTGCACGCGCTTGCTGCCTCCCCCTTCCCGTTGCCATATCCCAATGACATACCGGCTCTGTTTTCATTAGTATTTATGGACTGGCTATAAGGGGATGCAGCAGATCCAGCTGGGCTGTTAATGACCCCTGCATGAAATAGCAAAGCCCACTTAAGGGTCTCAGCCGAGGGTCTCAGCCTCTCCCGGTCTGCCCGTGCCCGTCTCCTTCCTTTAGAGAGCGACGGGGAGGGCTGCCTGCGCGATTTCTCACTTAAAGAGAAAAGGGCTTGGATTTGTGCGTCTATGGGAGGCGGGGGAAGGAGAGCCTGTGCGAGTCTATGGAAAGTATAGGGGGGGAGAATGCAAACCATATGTTTCTGCGAGGGTCAAGTTGCAGAGCTAAAACCAGTGGGGAAGCAAAAGAAGCCGGAGTCCCGCAGTTTGGCTGCGCTTTGCATCCCGGTAGGTGTGGGGGGATATCCAGCGTGGCCTACCGAAGGGTGATTTTAAAAACTAAACCCAGCCCAAAAGATGATTTGGGCCCCTGCCTGGCACGCTGCCGTGTCACTGCTGTCCTGCGTATTTAGGGCTGGGGTCCAGGACTGTTTCCAAGCTCCTATAAATAAATGGCAGGGATGCTGGGAAGAAGCTTCTCCGGGTTGCCCTGAGTTCATGGCGTTTGCGAGTTTGATAGGCAGTCAAGGGAAGAAACTTTCTGCAGGGAAGGGAGCGCCTGCAGCTTGCTAGAAAAGCAAGGTTGATGTTGTGCCGTGCACCACGGCTGTCCTTGCGTTCTCCTCCCAGCTACGGAGTCAGACGAAAAGATCCATTTTCCCTTCTCAGGGTGGAAAAAGACATGTGCGGGCAGCCCCGAGACATCAGACCTAAGCGATGTGAGCCAGATTGCAGCGCTTTTAAAAAGAAAGCCGAAAATAGGGGTCCCACAGCAAACTTTTTTAGCTGGGAGACATCTTTTGTTTCCAGAACTAAAGGCATGGAGACAATATCTGATTCCCCGACCGGCTCTACGGAGCTGTTTGCAACCTGTCAGCTTGGTAACCATCTGCTCGCAGCCCGTGGGGACCGCGCTATACATGGGGTGCGGGAGGCGAGAGGCATCGCCGTGCCCCCCCGGGCACAGCCGCAGGCTCCAGCCCCTCCGCAGAAGGGACCGCGGGGCACAGCATCTCCTTGGCCCGTGCCCCAAGAGGAGCTCCTGTGCCGAAGACACCAAAAATCCCAATGGATTTATCTTTTGGCTGTCTGGCTTATTTGAGGGTGGTTTTGTTTGGGGGAGATTTCTTTTTTCAGCTTGCTTTCCTTAAAAAAATACAGATTTTTTTTTTTTTTTTTCGCAGTCATGCTGTTTGTGTGTCTGCAGCCCTCCCCCTCTTTGACTTGGAAGTAGACGTCTCTCAATTAAGCCTCTGCCTGATTAGGAAATTAGCAATAAAGTTTTTATCTAGGCGAGCTGGTCGGCCAGTGAGAGGGATCTATTAATATCCCACTAAAAAAACCAAAAGCATAACGCTTGCCACCTACTATTGGGGAACACAAACGCCACGTGGGCGTGAGTATTTTGAGCAGCAGATCTATAGGAAAGCAGGTTTTGTTTGGCCGCTTACGGGACCGCATGGTTTGAGCTGAGATGGGGTACCTCAAAATACATGAAGGACTGAGAAAACTGTTGGAAAAACCTTAGGCAAGGATGCCTTCGGGTCGTGGCAAAAGGCACTTGTTGGCTGATGACCTTTAATTGTTGCAGAAGAAAATGGTCCTTCACTGATGATGGTTGAGCGGCTGAAGGGGAAGCAGGAGGAGAGCGTCCTACACCTGGGTCAGCCGGGGAGAGGGAAGGGTGGGCTTCCTCGTAGCCTACACACATGCTTTGGAAGAGGCTCTGCGGTGAGATTGCTAGGTGTGTCGGATGTGGCAGAGTTTCTCGGGGCTTGCTCTGCCAGCGCGTGTAAAGAAAGAATAAAAAAGAGTTAAAAAGGCATTTGTGTAAGCTGCAGGGTCTAAAGGCTGGAGGAGTTTGGATTATCATAGACCTTTGGGTCTAGGGTGTTCTGCAGCTTTGACTTCTCACATTTTTGGGGAGCCGCTCTCTGAGAACGGAGCATCAAGGGGAAAGAAGGAGGAGGAGAAGAGCATCTTCCTGTTGGCATGGTACCAGCTGCTTCTGCAGGTCCCGAGGGTCTCCGCGGGGTTTGATCTGGCTGGCATTTGTCCCTAGATAAGTGCTGTAACAAAGCTGGCCCTTGCTTCACTGGCAGGGTGGCCTCCTGGCTCATCCCAATCGAGCTGCCCAGGAGATGCTTTAAGCCAAGAGGTGCTGAGCCTGGGGCAGGGCTGCTCCGGGGTCAGCTCACTTGGGTGGTGAAATGAGTCCCTGTCCTGTTGCAGAGTTCCCTGGGTTTTAAACCATGTTGTCTGCAGAGACGGTCTCTTGATGCAGTGCGGAAGGCGGCTTGAGAAACCATGAGGAGGTTCTCAAGAAGGTGGTGAAAATGAGAACCTGGAATTAGGAAAGCAAAAGCGTGTTTTCTTCCAGGACCAGGATGTTTATTCCAGCTAAAACACAGATGCAGAGAGATGGCATCCCTTTTAATTTAAAAAAAAAAACAAAAAAACCACAACTCTATTTTGAAGCTGCTGAGAATGTGACTGCCCCTTGTGATGTTTCACAGCTGAGATCATTTCTGGCTGAGTTAATCCACCCTGGAGGTTTTAGTCTCAATCTGTCTGTATGGGTGAGCTCAGAATCTGAATTTTTACAGGGCAAGGGGGGGAAAATCTCAATAATTCTGGACCAAAAGAAGTAGAATAAAGCTATTAGAAGCATCAGCGAAGAGAAGACTTTCAGGTGTTTGGGTGAATCGTGCTGTGCTGTAACTAACTTCGCACACAGAGAGAAGTGAAACAAGAAATGCAGAGCGTTTGCTAAAAGAACGTTAGCAAAAGCTGGGAGGAATTACTCTTCTTTTCAGAAAGAGGTATTAGGCATTATTTTTGGAGTAATTAAATTTCATGAGTGCTTATTTAGAATGAAATTTAGTCCGTATTTAGTCTGTATTACAGACTTCTGGAGAAGATATTAAGTCCGAGGCAAGCAGGCTGCCTCTGGGAGCAACTGAGACTCAGAGCAGGGTCTTAATTTCAGTGGTGTATCAGTGTAATCGTATTGTTTATAAGCTTCTGCTGCCACATGAAAGCAATGTTGCGTTATCCTGGTTGGTCCTAAAAGCAGCGAACCGGGCAGAAGAGGCCTGATTACAGAGCAGCAGCTCTTTCTTCCCTTCACTACAAAAGAATAGACAATAGAAAGCGGGATCCAGTTTTAGCTCCAGTAATGCGATGCCCTCCTTCTGGTGGTCATGTCACATGCTGCCTGAGTAATTCCCATCCTCGTTCTGCCTGGAAAACCGGCCTCGGAGGGAGGGAACGATGGTTTGGGCTGGGTTGATGCCGGGTGCAGGCTGGTGGAGATGGTGCTGTGGGTAGACCTCGGCCGGGGCACGGAGCTGCAGATTTGGGGAAGGGGGTGGCCCTCAACGTTTGTGGGGACGGTGGTGCCGTAGAGCTGGCGGGTTGTTGGTTGGGAGGTTGTCACCCCTAGAAATGGGGAGCAGTTTGGCTGGGAGCCTGGGGTTTGCTTGGAAGACTGAGCCTGGGGGGTTGGAAGAGGAGCTTGCAAAAGCAGCTCTGTGGTCACCGCTTGCTCGTGCCGTAAGCACGGGGGGTAGTAAGGCATGGCAAATGTTGATTTTTATTTTTTTCCTTCAAGAAGGATGACGAACTCGACCTGTGGGTAGCTGCAGGCCGTGGGGGCCAGCCGGGAGCTGCACAGCCTCCCTTCTGGATGTGGTTCCTGCGAGTCAGGTTACCGTATAGCTGCATCGTGTGCAGCTTCTAAGGTGGCTTGGAAATAGGACGGGGTTTTGTTTCCAGCTTGTTTTGCGTCGCTCGGCTTCCTCAGCTTGGGGCGATCCTCATGGGGTTTAACAGGTGAACAGAGAGCAGGGGATTGCTAAGGAGAAGGTGGACCCCTCTACGGTCGTGCTGCAAACTCCATCATTGCACAAGGCGTGGAGAAAACTCCACCAGTGGAGTTATTTCTTAAAAGTCAGAGCCAGCTTGCTTTGAGATGGGAAATCCAGCTCTTTGGGATGGGAAAACGGTGCAGAAAAACCCACGGTGGAAACCTCACGGCTCTTTGTGCCTGGGACAAAGAGTTGGTTTGGCGTTACAGGGAAGAAAAGGAGTGGGTTTGGGGGGGGGAAGGTGTTGTAAGATGGCTATTGGGACCCGAACATAGCAGGAGAAGGCAAATGGGGCCGTGATGAGCAAATACATTGTTGGGGATGATTGAGGATGCTGGCCTGGGGGGGGGAGAAATCTTTCACCAGCCTGCTGGTGGTATGGATGCTGATTTTTCCCACTTCTCTGCAGCTTTAAACACGTGGAAGACAAACTTTCTCTGGATGCCTTGGTGGCAGGAGATGGGTGCTCAGCATCAGCATCCTCCTGCTTATCCCCTGGGAGTGTGTCGGGTGTTAGCGATGCTGCCTGTGCTGCAGACGAGCCCCAGACCTGCTGCCACCCCCTCTTCTCTCCTCCAGCCTTTGGCCTCTGTTTTTTTTAACCTTATTTTCCCCCTGCTCATTCAGTTTGCAGTTAGGAATACCTCTTATGCGCTGAAGACTTATGGTTCAGCCTGAATATGTTATCACTGCAGTGTTTGATAAGTTTTCTGCCTCGAAGCCCTGGGGAAGAGCCTGTTCAGGGTCGCTGCAATAGATTTTCCTCCCCTTTCCCAGCTGCCTAAGAATAGCGTGATTTTTACTTACTCCTTAACTGAACAGAATTATTTTCATCACTGGGAAGAAAAATGCACGTCCTAGCCAGCGTTGTCCATAAAGGCTTGTGATGCCTCTCCCCGCTTTCATAAATTCATAAACGGGTGGCAGGACGTGCTGTCAGGAAGGAATAAATCTCTGATTATTTGGATGAGCTTGGACTGTATGAAGAAGATGGCAGGGGAAGGATGAAGGTGGGCTGTGGAGCTGGTGGCCTGCTCTTGGATGTGGCGGTGATTGAGGGTGGGGGTGGTGGAGAGGCGTGATGGTTTTATGTGGATGGTGTAAAGGGGGAGCGGTGGAAGCACCAGCCCACTGGATTTTGCAAGAGGAGAGATGCTGAAGCATCCCTTGAAAGGGCTTGTGGTGGGGTTTGGCACCAACCATCCTCTGACAGCTGCGAGAGAAGAGCAATGCCCAGAAGAGAAGGGTTTTTCCCCAAGCTGGCGTCTTGCCGCTCCCCTTCCCACCGTGCTCCTGGGTCTTGCTGGTGGGATGCGGTTGCATTGCTGGGATTGAGGAGAGCCTCCCCAGGACCCGCTGCTTGTGGGGTGTGGGTCAGTGCATCATTTGCTCTGTGATAAATGAATGTCTCGACCACCCATGGGGATGTGCCTGGGGGGGCTGGAGGGATCTGTGGTTTAAAATGGTGTCAAAGTGGGCATTTGGGGCAGCTTTGCCTGGGCAAAGTGAGGATGAGATACTTCTGGAGCAAGCCCTGCCCAAAACCGTGGCACTCAAGAGCTAACAGATACGTGGTGGGGGATTGTGTCACCCTCCTGTCCCTACAAGGAGGGTGATGCAGGGGTCCCGGTTGCGGTTTGGTAGGCAGGAGGAGGTACCACGTGGCGTTGGACGCTGAGCATTGATGGAAGCAGCCTTGTGTGCATTAAAGAGCCTGCAGCTCCCCTTTCAAGCTGTAATAGCCAGAGCTGAGAGAGTCAATCCATATCTATTTAAAGCACTTCAATAAATAAAGATACTAAATAAAATCACAGCGGCGCTGTACTCTCTCCCTGCTTCTAGGGATTTCTTTCCCCCATGTTTGCCTCTGGATGCGTCTTAAAGCAAAGGTGGGGAAGGGATGGGGACTATCCGGAGTCTCTTAGTTTGGGTGGACGACCTACACCCCGCAACAGCCGTCTGGAGCCTGATGCCAACTTGTGCCGCTACCTGTGCCTCTAGCAAACAGCAGCCCTGTCTCGTGGGCATCTGCAGGGTGACAGCAGTGAGGGAGCCGGGATGCACCGAGCTCCTTTCATGACCCCAAAAAGATGATGCTGGAGGCGGGGGACACATTTTCTTATGGATGTTTTATTAAAGGCAGTTTCCCTGCCTTCCCCGGCACAGCGGAGAAGCTCCGATGGTGTGTGCTCTTGCTTTTTGCAGTGACAGGGAGGTGACAAGTGGGAAGCTGTCTTTGCAAGCCCTCTGTAATGCTAATGGGAGCTGCAGGTTGGCGCTCCCCGGAGGTTCCCCCCCGCCCTTCCCAAAGACTAACCAGGGAACACTTGTTGAAGGATAAAATTAAAAAGCCTATGGCGGTTTATTTTGAGGACAGCGTGTTTGCTTTCACATCATGCTGGAGGGAATTGCTCTGCTACTGTCAGCAAATAAATAAAATAAGAGCTTTGTTTCAAATTAGGCTTTCTTCTGGTAGCTAATTAGGCGAGCTGATACCTGCAGTTGCATTACCTAGGCACCAACTGTACCGTGCATATTTGAGGCATATGGCTGGTGTCGGCAGCTTCTAAACTTCATTAGCCCCTTATTAATTTTTTTTTTTTAAATATCCCTTTAATTGGATGCAAATTCCTTGGGGCTCTGATGGCATCAACAGAGCCCTTCTTGCGTGGATGCCCACGAAACCCCTGGCAGGGACGAAGCCGGGGGTTGCCGGGACTCGGCTGTCTGTGGCATCCCTGTACCTTCGGCACCACGGGGCGAGTACAAATTCACCGCGGGTGCTGGCGTGATGCTTTCCATCCATGGAGGGGAAAGGCCTGGGTTCCGAATTGTGAAAATAACCACTTTTTGGGTGTTAGAACATCCAACCCTCGTACCGGGAGGGAGCTCCGGGCTGGAGCCGTGGCTCCCATCCTGCCTGGTAGCAGGCGGGAGGAAAGCCAGCAGCTTGGCTCTCGCCTCCTCTCCTTCCCCGCGCTGTTATTAGGCTGTTGAAGTTCCTGTCGGTCCTGTTGGTAATGGAGATCAGCCCCCGGGCAGCCCGAGCGCCCGTGTCTGAGCAGAGCCCTCCTCGCCGGGGAGGAAGGCTCTGGGGGACCTCTGGTCCTCCTCTCCCTCCCACCCTCAAGGCTGCT
>NW_009221802.1:8768-11604 GCF_000690835.1 Fulmarus glacialis
AACGTGGCTCTCCCAGGCTGTCGCCTCATGACCCCCAGGCCCGCGCCCTGGGCTTTTCCCGGCGGGATCAGCCCGGCCCTGGCTCCTCACTGGGTTTTTTTTTTGGAGCCGGCCTACCCAGGACTTGACTTTATGGGGAAATCAAGCAGAGCAATTATCCCCGGGATAATTACGCGGCCCTTGCGCAAGGCAGTGGGTGCTTCCGACCCCTCCGGCCGCCCCGGGAGCGAGCGCTGGCGGCTCAGCTGGAAACGTGGCTCCGTGCAAGCAGCCCAAGTCATGGTCACCTACCCCGCTGGGGTCCCTGCCTCCCTCCCCTTCCCTGCTTCTGCTAATGGCGTGCAGGGGACATGGCGAGGGGGGTTTCTTCCTTCCCCCCCACCTCCTCCCGGAGCTGTTGCAGGGGCTGGCCCCATCCCACATTCCTCTTCGGGAGGAGGTAAGGATCCTGTCTGGCGCCGCTCCTTGATTATCAGCAGGCGCCGGGGCAGAGCCCCAGGCAGCAGATAAAGAGAGGAGGGGAGCGGAGGAGAGGGGGGTGCTGCCAGCCCTGCCCCGCTGCTCCCTCCACTCCGCACCCCGCAGCCCCCCGGACCTCGCTGAACACCACCACTGCGCTTAGGAAACTGTTAACCCCGCTTGAAAGGGTTTGGGGTTTTTTTTCCCTATTTTTTTTTTTTCCCCGCATGTCTCGAGGCTGCTGGAGAGGAGTTGCAGACAGGGCTCGTGTGGGGATGGAGAGGGATAAGGGGAGAAAGGTGAAGATGGCCTGAGCTCGGCAGCTTGGTTCATTGCTTCCCATCTTTGCTCAGCAACAAATTGCCTCCCAGCACAGCACTTTGCCTCCTGTCCACAGCCGCCTGAGGCTTCAGCACAAGGATGCCGCCACCAAGCACGCAATGGTGCTCTCCTCCCCTGGAAGGGGGGGCCGTGCATGTCCAACATCATGTGCAATGGTGCAGCAAGCACTGTGTTGGATGGGACATTGCCATGTTGCGTGCTTCCCCTACCAGATGTTGCATTGCATGTCTGGCCTCACACGTGCCCTGCCAGCCCCTTGCGTTGCATGTTTTGGCCTTGCACGTGCCCCACGAGCTCCTTGCGTTGCATGTCTTGGCCTCACACGTTGCCCCGCCAGCCCCTTGCGTTGCATGTCTTGGCCTCGCACGTGCCCCGCCAGCCCCTTGCGTTGCGCGTCTTGGCCTCTCACGTGCCCCACCAGCTCCTCAAGCTGGGCTTGGCCAAGGTGCCCTCTGAGTTTTATGAGCTATAGGGCAGGGTCTTTATCAGTCGGGTGAGCCCGCAACTGGACAGAAGCTCTTATCGTGCTTGTGTCCCAGCTGTGGCATCTCTGTGTGCAATTAAACCCCATGTGTCTCCTCTCTGCCAAGGAATCTGGAGGCAAAGGAAGAGGCTGATCTTCCTGTTCATTCCAGCCAAAGGCATTTCTCTGCCACGCTAACGCTGAGATCTGGGAAAAAAAACCAGGGAGTTTTGCCCTCTCTTTTCACTATTAAGCTTATAAATAACAGTGCAGCATCCCAGGGAGGGGTGGGGATGTTTGTTTTTTTTTTCCTGAACTTTTTTTCTTCCTCCAAGTGCAACTCTGGGCAGATATCCCGGGAATGTGATCTCTCACACTCGTAAAGCCCAGCTTCTGGCCTCCTCCGTTCTCCTCCTTCCTTCCCAGGCATTAAAGAGCCAGGCCTTGGAGATGAACTGGTGGGATCTCGCATCCACTGGGATGCTCCGTAACATACGGGGCCTCTGGTTTCCGGTGTGATCTCTCTGAAGCTTCCTGCATTAATATTTGATGCTCTTCCTTGGGGTGAACATTAAAAAGAAATGACTGCCACCACCAAAAAAAAAAAAAAAAAAAAAAAAAAGGTGCTTTTTGGTTTTAGTGGGGAGAGAGAAAGAAGGAGGGGGAAAAAGCTGAAATGCAATCGTTTTTTATGGCTTCCTGGAACAGCTTGGATGTGGGTTGGACGGCAGCGGGTCAGGAGCAGAAGGAGCAGATAGCCCCATGATGTCTGCCTACTTGCATCTTTCCCTTTCAGGTCGTAAATATAAAACCACTACTTGAAAAACAAAAAGCTCGTTAAGCTGTCAGCGGGCTCCCTCTTGGAAGGTCGTAAATGTGTCTCTTAGCAGCGGCTTTCGTTCCTGTCTCAGCTGGGGCGTAGGCACCGAGTCCTCCATGGGGCTGGAGGGTGGTCACTGCCCACAGGGGCACCAGGAGCAAGTGGGGGGATCCTGACCCCGCTAACGAAGGGAGTAACATCCCACCACCACCGATTGGAGTCTCGCCATCCATTCTTGACCTGTGCCTTGGTCTTCCGCATGGACCTTGGGGTATCACCTCTAGGTATGATGGTGCTCGAACGGAGCTGAAGTGAAGCACAGACTCTGCACCGGCTCTGTCTGCTGGGCTGTTGGTGCGGGATCGGGGTCCTCTCTATCAGCCAGGGCCTGCGGAGTGTTGGCTTCTCTTATAAAGCCTCTGGTAGGGTGCTAAAAAATACTAAATTGGAAATTAGATTAACTGTTCTGATAACGGTGAGCTAGGGTCTTGGAAGGAGGGTGAAGGGAAGAGGATGATGAGCACCGCGGCCACGCGCTCTCCGAGCGCGGTTGGGTTTATGGTTGCGTTGGCAATGACGAGCTGCGGCCCTCGTTGGCTGTCCTGCGGTGGGGGCAGGCGCCGCAGGCCAGGGCACAGACTCCTGCCTCTGCACCTCCTCGTTGTTTTTGTTGCAAACAGCTCGGCTCAGCTCCTTGCGGCTCGCTGAGGCGGGTGTTAGAGATGATTCAAATAAATAGCAGAGAGGAGGAG